>NW_027521058.1:0-135027 GCF_052094955.1 Ictidomys tridecemlineatus
CACAAAAATCATTGTGAGTCTGATTTCTCAAAGACGCATGTCAAGTACTGCCTGAAACATGCCCTCTCAGTGTGGTCTGTAAAAAAAATAAGAGTGGACTTCTTTTTTTTTTTCTTTTAAAGAAAACTGCTTTATTGAGATACAATTCCCATGCAACAAAATTCACCGTTTTAAAGTATACAATGCAGTGGTATTTATTATACCAATAGAGTTGTGTAACTAAATCCACAAAAAATTTTAGAACATTTTCGTCACCCCCAAAAGAAATGGGGTGCTCATTGACAACCCCCATCTCTACCTTCCTATAGTGCTGGAAACCTCTAAGTTGCTTTCTGTGCCTCTTGCCTATTCTGGACATTCCTGTGAGTGGAGGAGACACCAGGTAGCCTTTTGTGACTTGCTTTTTTCTCTTAGCATAATGCTTTCATGGCTCATACATGTTGTGGCAAACACATGTCATTTTTTAAAAGGCTTAATCATGTTCCCCTGGGTAGATAGACATACCACGTTTTGTTTATCAATTCATGGACATTCGAGTTGTTTCTACTATTTGGCTATTGTGAATGGTAGTGCTATGAACATTCAAATACAAGTTTTAATATAGGTATGTATTTTCATCCTCTTGGGCATATACTCCTAGGCATGAAATTGCTGGGTCATAGAGTAATTCTGTGTTTAGGATTGTGAGAAACTGCCAGCCTGTTTTCCAAAGTGGCTTCACAGTATATTCTAAAACATTAAGTATGAGGATCCAATATTCCCACATCTCTGCCTACACTTGCTGTTATGTCTTTTTTATTGTAAAAGTTTCAGGGGGCATGAAGTGATCCCTTTTTGTGGTTTTGACTTACATTTCCCTAACAATTTATGATGTTGAAAATTTTAAAATGCAGCTTTTGGTCCTTTGTTTATCTTTTTCCGAAAAAATTTTTATTGAAAGAGTTTGCTCATTTTCAAATTGGGTAATTTCTCTTTTTTATTATTGAGTTTAAGAGTTCTTTGTATAATTTGGATACAAGTCTTTTTTTTATTGTTGGTCGTTCAAAACATTACACAGTTCTTAATACATCATCTTTCACAGTTTGATTCAAGTGGGTTATGAACTCCCAACTTTACCCCATATACAGATTGCCGTATCACTCAGTTACCCTTCCATTGATTGACATATTGCTTTTCTAGTGTCTGATGTATTCTGCTGTCAGTCCTATTCTCTACTATCCCCCCTCCCCTCCCCTCCCCTCCCCTTTTCCCTCTCTACCCCTTCTACTGTAAATCATTTCTTCCATTTGTATTATCTTGTCTTACCCCTCCTTTCCTCTGATATATCATTCTCACTCCCTTTCCCTCCCACCTCTCATTCCTGTTTAATGTAAATCTTCTTCTAAAGCTCTTCGTCCCTACCTGTTCTTGTTTACTCTCCTTATATCAAAGGGGTCATTTGGTATTTGTTTTTTAACGATTGACTAGCTTCACTTACCATAATCTGCTCTAATGCCATCCAATTCCCTCCAAATGCTATGATTTTGTCGTTTCTTAATGCAGAGTAATATTCCATTGTGTATAAATGCCACATTTTTTTATCCATTCATCTATTGAAGGGCATCTAGGTTGGTTCCACAATCTTGCTATCGTGAATTGTGCTGCTATGAACATCGATGCAGCAGTGTCCCTGTAGCATGCTCTTTTTACGTCTTTAGGGAATAGACCGAAAAGGGGAATAGCTGGGTCAAATGGTGGTTCCATTCCCAGCTTTCCAAGAAATCTCCATACTGCTTTCCACATTGGCTGCACCAATTTGCAGTCCCACCAGCAATGAACAAGAGTGCCCTTTTCCCCGCATCCTCTCCAGCACTTATTGTTGTTTGACTTCCTAATGGCTGCCAATCTTACTGGAGTGAGATGGTATCTTAGGGTAGTTTTGATTTGCATTTCTCTGACTGCTAGCGATGGTGAGCATTTCTTCATGTACTTATTGATTGATTGTATGTCCTCCTCTGAGAAGTGTCTATTCAGGTCCTTGGCCCATTTATTGATTGGGTTATTTGTTATCTTATTGTCTAATTTTTTGAGTTCTTTGTATATTCTGGTTATTAGGGCTCTATCTGAAGTGTGTGGATTAAAGATTTGTTCCCAGGATGTAGGCTCCCTATTTATCTCTCTTATTGTTTCTTTTGCTGAGAAAAAACTTTTTAGTTTGAGTAAGTCCCATTTGTTGATTCTAGTTGTTAACTCTTGCGCTATGGGTGTCCTATTGAGGAATTTGGGGCCCGATCCCACAGTATGTAGATCGCAGCAAACTTTTTCTTCTATCAGATGCCATGTCTCTGATTTAATATCAAGCTCCTTGATCCATTTTGAGTTAACTTTTGTGCATGGCGAGAGATAGGGATTCAGATTCATTTTGATGCAAATGGATTTCCAGTTTTCCCAGCACCATTAGTTGAAGATGCTATCTTCCTCCATTGCATGCTTTTAGCCCCTTTATCAAATATAAGGTAGTTGTAGTTTTGTGGATTGGTTACTGTGTCCTCTATTCTCTACCATTGGTCCGCCCACCTGTTTTGGTACCAGTACCATGCTGTTTTTATTACTATTGCTCTGTAGTATAGTTTGAAGTCCGGTATCGCTATACCGCCTGATTCACACTTCCTGCTTAGCATTGTTTTTGCTATTCTTGGTCTTTTATTATTCCATATGAATTTCATGATTCTTTTATCTATTTCTACAAGAAATGCTGTTGGGATTTTGATTGGTATTGCATTGAACTTATAGAGAACTTGTGGTAATATCGCCATTTTGATGATGTTAGTTCTGCCAATCCATGAGCGGGGTATATTTCTCTATCTTCTAAGGTCCTCTTCTATGTCTTCCTTTAGGGTTCTGTAATTTTCATTATATAAATTTTTCACCTCTCTTGTTAGGTTGATTCCCTCGTAGAATGAATTTGGAAGTTCTCCCTCTTTTTCTATTTCCTGAAATAGCTTTAAAAGTATTGGTGTTAGTTCCTCTTTAAAGGTTTTGTAAAACTCTGCTGTATACCCATCCGGTCCTGGGCTTTTCTTAGTTGGTAATCTTTTGATGGTTTCTTCTATTTCCTCTATTGTTATTGGTCTGTTTAGGTTGTATATATCCTCCTGACTCAATCTGAGCAGATTATAAGACTTAAGGAATTTATCTATGCCTTCACTATCTTCTATTTTATTGGAGTATAAGGATTCAAAATAATTTCTGATTATCTTCTGTATTTCTGAAGTGTCTGTTGTGATATTGCCTTTTTCATCCCGTATGTTAGTAATTTGAGTTCTCTCTCTTCTTCTCTTCGTTAGCATGGCTAAGGGCATGTCGATTTTATTTATTTTTTCAAAGAACCAACTTTTAGTTTTGTCAATTTTTTCAATTGTTTCTTTTGTTTCAATTTCATTAATTTCAGCTCTGATTTTAATTATTTCTTGCCTTCCACTTCTTTTGCTGTTGTTTTGCTCTTATTTTTCTAGGATTTTGAGATGAAGTAAGAGATCATTTATTTGTTGTTTTTTTCTTTTTATGAAAAATGAACTTCAAGAGATGAATTTTCCTCTTAGAACTGCTTTCAATGTGTCCCATAGATTCCGATGTTGTGTCTGTGTTTTCATTTAACTCTAGAAAGTTTTTAGTTTCCTCCTTGATGTCTTCTAAAACTCATTGATCATTCAGCATCTTATTGTTCATTCTCCAAGTGATGCTTGATGTTTCCTTTCTTCTTTTATCATTGATTTCCAGTTTTATTCCATTATGATCAGATAAGATGCATGGTATTATCTGTACCCCTTTATATTGTCTAAGAGTTGCCCTGTGACATAATATATGGTCTATTTTTGAGAAGGATCCATGTGCTGCTGAGAAAAAGGTGTAACTACTTGATGTTGGGTGGTATAGTCTATATATGTCAATTAAGTCTAGGTTGTTAATTGTGTTATTGAGTTCTATAGTTTCCTTATTTAACTTTTGTTTGGAAGATCTGTCCAGTGGTGAGAGAGGTGTGTTGAAGTCTCCCATGATTATTTTATGGTGATCTATTAGACTCTTGAACTTAAGACGAGTTTGCTTGATGAACACAGCTGCACCATTATTTGGGGCATATATATTTATGATTGTTATGTCTTGTTGGTGTATGGTTCCCTTGAGCAGTATGAAGTGTCCTTCTTTATCCCTTTTGATTAACTTTGGCTTGAAATCTATTTAATTAGATATGAGTATGGACACTCCTGCTTGTTTCTGCAGTCCATATGAGTGGTATGATTTTTCCCAACCTTTCACCTTCAGTCTATGAATATCTTTTCCTATCAGATGCGTCTCCTGTAGGCAGCATATTTTGGGGTCTTGTTTTGTGATCCATTCTACTAGCCTGTGTCTCTTAATTGGTGAGTTTAAGCCATTAACATTTAGGGTTATTATTGATATATGGTTTGTTCTTCTAGCCATATTTGTTTTTTGATGTTACTAAACGTGATTTGTTATTCTCTTTGACTACTTTCCCCCCTTTACTGTCCTACCTCCCATTGTTGGTTTTCAATGTTATTGTCCATTTCCTCTTCGTGTAATGTTTTTTTGAAGAGATGGTTTTCTGGCTGCAAATTCTTTTAACTTTTGTTTATCGTGGAAGGTTTTAATTTCATCTTCTATCCTGAAGCTTAATTTCGCCGGATACACGATTCTTGGTTGGAACCCATTTTCTTTCAGTGTTTGAAATATGTTATTCCAGGATCTTCTAGCTTTCAGAGTCTTTGTTGAGAGATCAGCTGTTATCCTGATTGGTTTGCCCCTAAATGTAATCTGCTTTCTTTCTCTTGCAGCTTTTAAAATTCTCTCCTTATTCTGTATGTTGGACATCTTCATTATAATTTGTCTAGGTGTGGATCTCTTATGATTTTGCACATTCGGCGTCCTGTAGGCTTCTAGGATTTGGAATTCTGTCTCATTCTTCAAGTCTGGGAAGTTTTCTCGTATTATTTCACTGAATAGACTGTTTATTTTTTTGGTATGGAGCTCTGTGCCTTCCTGTATCCCAATGACTCTTAAATTTGGTCTTTTGATATTGTCCCATAATTCTTGTATGTTATGCTCATGGTTTCTTAGCAGACTTGTTGAGCTGTCTATGTTCTTTTCCAGTTTAAATACTTTGTCTTCATTGTCTGATTTTCTCTCTTCTAAGTGATCTACTCTGCTTGTAGTATTCTCAATTGAGTTTTTAAGTTGGTTTATTGTTTCCTGCATTTCTAGGATTTCTATCTGTTTGTTTTTTATTACCTTTATCTCCCTGTGAAATTGATCTTTTACTTCCTGGATCTGTTTGTCAATGTGATCTTTCATTGTCTGATTATAGGACCAGCGACCCGCGGCGCAGTAACCAAGTAACTTTATTTGGAGTAGGGATTGTGCAGAGCTGCCTACTTAGCAAGCAGGGCAGGCAGACCAGCGTCCTGCTGTTGCAGAGAGCAGATATAGGGGACTGGGGTGCAGAAGAACTGTTGCAGAGAGCAGAGGTTGGACACTTGGGTGTAAAAAGATTGTTGCAGAGAACATAGGGTGCAGACTAGGGTGCCGAAGGAGTTTTACAGAGCAGAATTTTGAGTCTGGGGTGCAGAAAGACTGTTATAGAAAGCAGAGTTTGGAGACTGGTTTTTTGAAGAATCTTACAGAGAGCAGACGTTGGCGACTGAGGTGCAGAAGGACTGTTACAGAGAGTATATGTTGAAGACTGAGGTGCAGAAAGACCTTTGCAAAGAGAAGAGGTTGGAGACTGAGGTGCAGAAAGACTGGTGCAGAGTGCAGAAGTTATAGACTTGGGTGTAGGACTGTTGCAGAGAGCAGAGGTTGAAGTTTGGGGTTCCGAAAGACTGTTTCAGCTGGCAGACGTTAGAGACTGAAATGCAGAAGGACAGTTGCAGAGCACAGGTTGGAGATTGAGTGCAGAAGGATTGATAGAGAAAGCAGAGGTTGGAGAGTGGGGTGCAGAAGGACTGTTACAGAGAGAAGAGTTTGGAAACTGCAGTACAAAAGTACTGTTAAATTTTCTCATTTTGCTGTCTCATGTCTTCCTTGAGACTCCAGATCATCTGAAGCATATATATCCTGAACTCTTTAACTGACATTCCATCTGTTGCAGCTATTACCTCTTCTAAAGTTGAGTTGCCCTGCATTGCTTGTGGTCCTTTCTTTCCTTGTTTTTTCATGCTGCTCACGTTTCCTTCTGCTTGGTGGAACTGTTGTGGTTATGAGTTTTTCCCCCTAATTATTTATATTGCTCTTGTATAGTTGAAAAATCTCCCTTGCAGGGCGGGTAGTGGCTGTGCTCCTTCTCTAGTTGGGGTGATCTCAAAACCGCATTGGCAGGCCGTTAGGCCTGCTCTTCCTGTTGTTCCAGGGTCTGCCCACCCTGCGGGAGCGGGTGGCGGCTCTGCTCTGCCCCCCCTCCAATTGTGGCGATATGACTATCACCCCCTCGGGTCGTTGGGCCTGATCCGGATGCGGGCGGCTGCTCTGCTCTGCCCCCCTACTCCAATTGGAGTGGCGTATCTACCATGCTGGCAGGCCTCTAGGCCTGATCCGTTGGTGGGTCTCAGGTATGCCTGACTTTGACAGTAAGGGGAGTTGGGTGTCGAGAGTCCTTTGTTCCTTGCGGTCACGCCCACAGAGAGATTTTGAATTTTCCCGGTTGTTCGCCAGGTGGGCGGGGCTATTAGCAGAGCCCAGAGGGCATGGCCATGTGCGGGGCCATGCGGGGACCCTTCTAGCTGAGTCGTGCCACCGGGAACCACGTGAAGAGCGGGGTAGCTGTGTCTGCGTGGTTAAGATCCGGGCGGGTGGTTAGGCTGTTCGCCGAGCGAGAGCAGGGCCTCCCGGGAGAGCCGATATGGCGGAGGCGTCTGCCGGTTTGAGCTGCCACTCCGCTCCGGGTTGCCGCCGCTTTCAGATGCTGCTGGAGGTTGCGGGATTGGACCTCTGCGCCCGCTGTGGGGGCCACCTGTAGAGCCGGGTAGCTGCGACCGCGTGGTTAGGAACCGGGCAGGTGAAGCGGCTGTTCCCAGAGCGAGCACTAAGCTTCCCAGGGGAGCCCGGATGGCAGAGGTCGAATTCCAGTTCGGGAGGGGAGGGCCAAGTCGCTCGGGGTGTCCGCCGCTTGCAAAAAGGGCTGCTAGTTGCAGAAGTTGATTTCTGCACCCGCCGAGGGGCCACCTGTCTAGCCGGGTAGCTGTGGCCGCGTGTTTAGGGACCAGGTGGGTTAGGCAGCGCCTCCCAGAGTGAGCACTTGGCCTCCCAGGGGAGCCCGTATGGCGGAGGCCGAATTCTGGTTCGGGCGGGGCTGGCCAAGTTGCTCCGGGTGTCCGCCCCTTGCAAAAACGGTGGCTAGTTGCAGGAGTTGATTTCTGCACCCGCCGCGGGGCCACCTGTCTAGCCAGGTAGCTGTGGCCACGTGATTAGGGACCAGGTGGGTTAGGCGGCTCCTCCCAGAGCAAGAGCTAAGCCTCCCTGGGGAGCCGCTTGCTGGCGCAGCTGATGGCTGCGGGACCAGATCTCTGTGCCCGCGTGGCCGTCCAAGATCCACTTCTCTGGGACAAACTGTCAATTCCAATAAACCTACCAGTTCACGGCAGCTCTCTTCTTAAGGGAATATGCTAGAAGTTCCTCTGTAGGTAGGCTGCCGCTGTTCCAATGGGTCTTTCTTATCTGGTTAAAGTGGAGACATTAGAATCGCTGCTTCCTCGCCTGCCGCCATGTTGGATCCCTAAGAGTGGACTTCTAATAGGTCCTTAGAAAATCTCTCTTCTCTCCTCAGTGGGCAGCAGGAGGTCCATGGGTCTGGCTGCCTAGGAGCTAGCTGTTGTGTGCAAATGGGCAGGACCAGGACGGCTGGAGAATCTCAATAATCACTAGTAGACTGCATTCTAGGTGAGGGCAGGCTGGAAACAGGCTATCCAGAAGAAATGTCTTGAGCTCTGAAAATGACAGAATCTGTGAATTTAGGAAATGGTTGTGGGTCCAATCCACTCATAACACCTACTCCCTGGGTCAGTCCACGGTTGCCACAGTTACCAAAGGCCTGACCAGAACAACCCCAAGGGGGAGATGCACTGTGGCCTCCTGGCTTGGAGGTTTGGTCTGGGGCCAGCTGACCCATTCCTGCCGGCCTGAGATGAGGTGGGACACCGAGATGGAAGGGAACAAGGGGGGAAGCATTCCTAGCTCATGGCAGCCAGAAGGTTGGGGGCGGGGGAGGGGACGGGAGGAGACAGTTCGAAGGGGACAAGATGTGATTCCCCAGGGCATGTCCCTGACCACACTCCACCTGCTCACACTCCTCTCTGTACAGTGGGCCTTTCAGATAATTAACCCACAAAATGGATGGATCCAAAGATTAGGTCACAAGTCTCACAGGCTAATCATTTCACCTCTGAACACTGCTACTGTGGCTGACCCTGAGCTTTTGGTGGGGGGATACCTTATTTCTAAGCCATAATAGTACCTACAGTCCATGTGCTTTGGTTAGAATTCCTTCACCTCAGTCTCCAAACTCTGCTCTCTGCAATGATACTTCTGCACCCCATTCTTCAATCTCTGCTCTCTGTAACAGTCCTTCTGCACCTCAGTCTCTAACCTCTGCTCTCTCTAACAATCTTTCTGCACCTCAGTCTTCAACCAATGCTCTTTGTAACAGGCCTTCTGAACAGCAGTCTCCACCCTCTGCTCTCTGTAACTGTTCTTCTGCACCCCAGTCTCCAAACTCTGCTCTCTGTAACAGTCCTTCTGTACCGCAGTCTCCAACCTCTTCTCTCTGTAATGGTCCTTCTAAGAATCAGTCTGAAAGCTCTGCTCTCTGCATCGATCCTTCTACACCCCAGTCTCCGAACTGTGCTATCTATAACAATCCTTCTTCTACCAGTCTCCAAACTCTGCTCTCTGTAATAGTTTTTTTTTTTTGTATAGCAGTCTCCAACCTCTTCTCTTTGTAACGGTCCATCTGCACAGAACCCTTTTAAGATTTTGTAGCAAGGATGGTGGATGCCGCCGGAATGATTTTTGGGGATCCTGATAGAGCCATGCCCCTTATCAAGCAATTGGTCTTTGAGCAATGCACCAAGGAATGTAAAGCTGCCATCACTCATTATAAAAATAAGGGAATAGAAGCATGGATGAAGGTTTGTAGAGAGATTGGAGGACCTTTAACTAATGCAGGTCTTGCAGCTGCTGTCCTTCGGATTGCAAAAGGGGGCGGTCCTGGTGCTGGAACATGCTTCCATTGTGGTCAACCCAGTCATTTCAAACATTAATGTCCCAAAAAAGGCAATTTTACTGGACCTCCTTATGGTGGCCCTTTTAATGGCCCTCGTCAACCGGGGCTGTGTCCAAATGCAAAAAGGGGAAACATTGGGCAAAAGAGTGTAGATCAGTGAGGGACATCCATGGACAGCCTATTTCAGCTGGGCCAAAAAACGGCCGACAGGCCCCCCGACCCCAGGGCCCACAAATATATGGGGCAGTGGAGAATGTCACACCTGAACCCGAGACATGGCCATCTCTACGCCATCCCATGAGACGCAGAGAGCCACTACAGGTGCCGCGGGATTGGACCTCTATTCCACCTCCAGACTCGTATTAACACCTAAGATGGGAGTCCAATTTGTGGAAACTGAGTTCAAAGGGCCTTTACCACCTGGCACTGTAGGTTTGCTAATTGGACATGCATCCTCTATCTTACAAGGTCTTCATGTTTTCCCCGGAGTCATAAGCCCTGATGCTATAGGGGCAGTAAAGGTTATGGTGGAAGCTCCAAGGGGCATTGTGTCTATCTCCCCAGAGGATCGGATTGCTCAATTGCTAATTTTGCCTAGTTTACATAGCCACTTCCCTGCTGACTCAAGGTCACGGACGGGAAATGAGATTGGTACCACCAGAGGGAATTGTGCCTATTTGTCACTGGATATGAGCAATCGCCCCACCTTGGAATTAATCATAGAGGAATTAAGCATAGAAGGTAAATCTATTGTGGGATTGCTGGATACAGGAGCAGACCATAGTATCATAACCCTTAAGGACTGGTCTAAGGGATGACCAGTGCAGACTTCTGATCAATCCCTAAGAGGACTTGGATATGCCCAAGCTCCTCAAATCAGCTGTAGACATCTTTCTTAGAAGGACCTGGAAGGACACAATGGTACCTTTCAGCCTTATGTACTTGATCTATCTATTTCTTTATGGGGCCGTGATTTGATGAAAGACATGGGGTTCACTCTTAGTAATGACTATTCCCCAGTGTCTCACCAAATTATGCAAAATATGGGGTATAGGCCAGGTCTAGAACTAGGAAAACACCTACAGGGGCGTAGGCATCCTGTGCAAGGTCATCCAAAGCTTAACAGATTTGTTCTGGGTTTTTCCTAGGGGCCAATGGGGCTCAAATACCTATAACATGGCTCACCGAGGAGCCTGTTTGGGTGCCTCAGTGGCCTCTTCCCTCAGCTAAATTGGCAGCAGCCCATGATTTAGTTAAAGAACAACTTGACTTGGGTAACATCCAACCTTCTACTTCTTCATGGAATACTCTCATATTTGTCATTAAGAAGAAATCAGGGAAGTGGCGCCTACTGCATTATCTACGAGCAGTTAATGCTCAAATGCAACTTATGGGGCCCATTCAAAGAGGGCTGCCTCTGCTCTCCTCTGTTCCTCAGGGCTGGCATATTATTGCTATTGACATTAAAGACTTTTTCTTTTCTATTCCTTTGCATCCTAAAGACTCACAACGTTTTGCCTTCACCCTTCCCTCGTGTAACCATGAGGAATCAGATCAAAGGTTTGAGTGGGTGGTGTTATCACAGGGAATGGCTAATAGTCCTATGATGTGTCAGATGTACGTGGGGAAGGCACTCGCACCTCTCAGACAAAAGTATTCCTCCATCAAGATCATTCATTATATGGATGATGTATTATTGGCCGCTAAATTAGAGCAGACAGTTCATGAGGCCTATAAAGAACTAGTAAAGCTGTTAGCTCAATATGGACTGCATATTGCACCTGAAAAGGTTCAAACGGGGGATTCTATTAAGTATTTGGGAGCAACAATTGGGTATGACAAATTAAAACCACAAAAAATTACCATAAGAACTCAGGATCTCTGCACTCTAAATGATTTTCAAAATCTGCTAAGAGATATTAATTGGATAAGAGGATATTTACATATTCCTAATATTGTGCTCCAGCCTTTGTATACTACTCTTAAGGGTGATCCAGATCTTTCTTCCCCTTGTAGCCTCACCAAAGAAGCTAGAGCGGCCCTTATAAAAGTAGAAGAAGCCATACAGCATGCTACTCTATGCAGGCTCCAGAGTGATAAACCTTTCCAGTTATGTGTACTTGCCACTATGCGGCAGCCTACTGGAGTACTGTGGCAAGATGGGCCTTTACTATGGATCCACCCACATGTATCCCCGGGGAAATCCTTAGAATATTATCCTGATGCTGTTGCAGCGTTGGCACTTAAAGGGATTCAACAAAGCATTCAATTTTTCGGAAAATCACCTTCTTCTCTTATTATACCCTACACTAAAGCTCAAATTAATGTTTTGTGTGCTAATCTAGACAACTGGGCTATTCTATGTTGCTCGTTTCAAGGAAATATTGATAATCATTACCCTTCTCATCCATTACTCCATTTTGTTCAGGAACATCCCATCATTTTCCCTAAAGTAACTTCATCTAGTCCAATTCCGGGGGCTGTTAACATCTTTACTGATGGTTCCAAGTCTGGAATGGGAGCTTATGTAATTAATGATTCTCTCCCTGTCCAGCGTCAATTTGCTCCTGGAAATCCACAATGGGTAGAACTACAAATTGTTATTGAGGTTTTTAAGAAGTGTTCTTTTCCTTTTAATCTCATTTTGGACTCCATTTATGTGGTACAAGCACTAAAAGTCCTGGAGGCTGTGGGAGCTATTAGTGATGCCCATAATGTATCTGCTTACTTTAATCAGCTTCAACAGCTTATCTATAGCCGCACTGCTCAGTTTTATCCAATGCACATCTGGGCTCACACCTCTCTTCCTGGTCCGTTATCACAGGGTAATGCCTGTGCGGACTCAGGCACTAGAGGTCAGTTGATCTGCTTGGCCTCCTCCTTAGAGGGGGCTAAATTGTTTCACCAGAATTTCCATGTTAATGCATTGACGCTGCACAGGCGTTTTTCCATTTCAAGAGCTGATGCTCATCAAATAGTATTACAATGTCCCCATTGTGTCACGTTTCTTCATCCCCCTACTTATGGAGTGAACCCTCGGGGGTTTAAGCCATTGGTTGTCTGGCAAATGGATGTGACACACATACCTGACTTTGGCCTCCTCCTTAGAGGGGGCTAAATTGTTTCACCAGAATTTCCATGTTAATGCATTGACGCTGCACAGGCGTTTTTCCATTTCAAGAGCGGATGCTCATCAAATAGTATTACAATGTCCCCATTGTGTCACGTTTCCTCATCCCCCTACTTATGGAGTGAACCCTCGGGGGTTAAAGCCATTGGTTGTCTGGCAAATGGATGTGACACACATACCTGACTTTGGTAACCTCAAGTATGTACATGTTTCTGTTGATACGTGCTCTGGAATTATTTATGCTTCTGCTTTATCGGGAGAAAAGGAATGTAATGCTGTTACTCATTGCCCAGAGGCATGGGCAGCATGGGGTGCACCTGCATCCCTTAAGACTGATAATGGACCTGCTTATACTGGCAGGCAATTTACATCTTTTTGTTCTACTATGGGAGTACACCTTACTCATGGTCTACCTTATAATCCTCAAGGACAAGGCATTGTTGAGCGTGCTCATTGCACCTTAAAGAAAACTTTGCAAAAACAAAAAGGTGGAATAGGAGCTGAGCACACTCCTAAAGAACGCCTGTCCTTAGCTCTCTTTACCATTAATTTTTTGAATTTGGATATTCATGGTCGCTCTGCGGCCGATAGACATGTGTCCCCTCAGCCCTCTGTGATTGGCTATGTTAAGTGGAAGGATGTTCTTACGGGCCAATGGAATGGCCCCGACCCCGTGCTGATATGGGCAAGAGGATCTGTATGTGTTTTTCCCCAGGATCGCACGGAACCGTTGTGGGTCCCTGAACGCCTGACAAGAAGAGTCTTGACATCAACCAACCAGCAACAAGAGATACGACAGCAATTCTGTGATGAGGATCTTCATTCTGCTAAGTGCTCTGGCTCTGGTGCTGGTGCCGATGGCACAGACGACACAAATGCAGTGGTGGCCAGTGGCACGGGCATGGCCAATGCCAATGCCGGTTCATGATTTAATGATTCCAGGAATGCTTCCCACATCATCGGTGACTATTTGGCCAGGAATTGGTCCATGGCGGCGGAAGACATGATCCAGTCTCAACTAACTCAGATAGCTGTCTTGAATAGTACCCGTGTTGATCCCGGAACTTGGGTTAAATCACCGATTGGATATCTTCTACCTTTTCCTTTTTTAAAGAGTGGGTGGGAGTAGGCATTTTTGGTGCACTGTGTTGCTTCGGTATTTTCCTGTTTGTGGTTTCTCTATCGTCTCAAGGCCCGCAGTGCTCACGATAAGGCTATGATCATACAAGCTCTTGCAGCTTTAGAAAATGGTAACTCACCTCAAGTCTGGCTTGTGCATCTTAAACAGTAAATCTTTGACATGGTCATTGCACCCCAAGTTATTATAACATTGCACTAGGATTGAAATGTCTTTCCTCGTTATTCTTTTAGTGTTGGAAAGCCCTTGCACTCTGTCGGTCTTGCTACCATTGAATGCAGATGGGTTTTCACACTAGTGTCTTTGACATGGTCGTTGCACCCCAAGTTATTCTAACATTGCACTGGGTTCGGCATGTCCTTCTTTTGTATTTTTTCTAGTGCTGAAAAGCCCTTGTACTCTGCAGGTCTTGTTGCCATTGCACGCAGAAGGGTTTCCACACTGGTCTTTAGCTATGGTTTTAAAGCCCGTGCCTTTCTCTCAGGGTGTCACCAACTTAATTGTGGTTGTCCAACAGAGGTAGTCCTTCTGCACCCTGGTCTCCATCCTCTGCTCTCTGCAGCAGTCCTTCTGTAGCCCAGTCTCCACCTCTGCTCTCTGTAACAATCCATCTGCACCTCAGTCTCCAACGCCTGCTCTTTGTAACAGTCCTCCTCCACCCCAGTGTCCAACATCTGCTCTCTGCAACGGTTCTTCTGCACACCAGTCTCCAAACTCTGCTCTCTGTAACAGTCCTTCTGTACCGCAGTCTCCAACCTCTTCTCTCTATAATGGTCCTTCTACATGCGAACTGCCAACCTCTGCTTTCTGTAATAGTCCTCCTGAACCTCAGATTCCAAACTCTGCTCTCTGTATAAGTCCTTAAAAGCCTCAGTCTGAAACCTCTGCTCTCTGCAACGATCCTTCTGCACCCCAGTCTCCAAACTGTGCTATCTGTAACAATCTTTCTGCACATCAGTCTCCAACCTCTGCTCTCTGAAACAGTCCTTCTGCACCCCAGTCTCCAACCTATGATCTCTGCAACGATCGTTCGGCACCTCAGTTTTCAATCTCTGTTCTCTATAACAATCCTTCTGCAACTCTGTCTCTAAACTCTTCTCTTTCTGACAGCCCTTCTGCACCCCAGTTTCCAACCTCTGTTCTCTGCAACAGTCCTACTGCACCCCAAGCTCAAAACTCTGCTCTCTGTAACAGTTCTTCTGTACTGCAGTCTCCAACCTCTGGTGTCTGTAACGGTCCTTCTGCACCCCAGTCTCCAAACTCTACTTTCAATATCAGTTATTCTGCACCCCAGTTTCCAGCCTCTGCTCTCTGTTACAGTCATTCTGCACCTCAGTCTCCAACCTCTGCTCTCTGCAACAGTCCTTTTGCACCCCAGTCTCTATCCTCTTCTCTCTTCTACATTCTTTCTACACCCCAGTCTCAAACCACTGCTCTCTGCAAGGATCCTTCTGCACCCTAGTCTCCAAACTCGGCTCTCGGTAACAGTTTTTCTGCGCCCCAATCTCCAAACTCTGCTCTCAGTAACACTCCTTCTGCACCCCAGTTTCCACCCTCTGATCTCTGTAACAATCATTCTGGACCTCAGTCTCCAACCTCTGGTCTCTACAACAGTCCTTCTGCTCCTAAGTCTCCAACATCTACTCTCTGTAAAATCCTTCTGCACCTCAGTCTCCAAAATCTGCTATGTGTAAGATTCTTCTGAAACCCATTCTTAAAACTCTGCTCTCTATAACAGTCCTTCTGCACCCCAGTGTCCAACATCTGCTCTCTTCAACGATCCTTATTCTCCACAGGTTCCAACTTTTGCTCTCTGCAATGGTTCTTCTGCACCCCAGTTTCCGACCGCTGCTCTTTGTAACAGTCCTTCTGCACCTAAGTCTCCAAACTCTGCTCTCTGCAACAGTTCTTCTGCACACCAGTCTCCAACCTCTGCTCTTGATAACAGTTTTTCTACAACCCAATCTCCAAACTCTGCTCTCTATAACACTCCTTCTGCACCACAGTCTCCACCCTCTGATCTCTGTAACAATCATTTTGGAAATCAGTTTCCAACCTCTGCTCTCTACAACAGAACTTCTGCTCCTAAGTCTCCAACATCTCCTCTGTGTAAAAGTCGTTCTGCACCTCAGTCTTCAACATCTGCAATATGTAACGGTCCTTCTGCACCCAAGTCTCCAAATTCTATGTGCTGAAACGATCCTTCTGCACATCAGTCTTCAAACTCTGCTCTCTCTAACAGTCCTTCTGCACCCCAGTCTCCAACATCTGCTCGCTGCAATGGTCCTTATGCACCCCAGTCTCCAAACTCTGCTCTCTTTAAGAATCCTTCTGCACCCCAGTCTCCACCCTCTGTTCTCTGCAACAGTCCTTCTGCATCACGGTCTACAAACTTTGCTCTCTGTAAAAGTTCTTCTCTTCTGGAGTCTACAAACTCTTTTCTCTGTAAAGGTCCTTCTTAACCCCAGTCTCCAACCTCTGCTTTGTGTATCAGTTCTTCTGCACCCCAGACTCCAACCTCTGCTCTGTGTATCTGTCTTTTTGCACCTCAGTCTCCAAACTCTGTTCTCTGCCGCAGTCCTTTTACACCCCAGGAACCAAACTCTGCTCTGTGTAACGATCCTTCTGCACCTTAGTTTCCATCCTCTGCTCTCTGCAACAATACTTCTGCACCCCAGTCTCTAACCTCTGCTCTCTGCATCAGTCCTTATGCACACAAGTCTCCAAACTCTGCTCTCTGAAACATTTATTCTGCACTCCACTCTCCAACCTGTGCTCTTTGTAACAGTCCTTCTGCAACTCAGTCTCTATCCTCTGCTCTCTCCAACAGTCTTTCTGCACCCCAGTCTCCAACATCTGCTCTCTGCAATTATCCTTCTTCTACCCAGTCTCCAACCTCTGCTCTCTGTAACAGTCTATTTGTATCGCAGTCTCCGACCTCTTCTCTTTGTAACGGTCCATCTGCACCCCAATTACCAAACTCTGCTTTCTATAACAGTTCTTCTGGACCTCAGACTCCAACCTCCTCTCCCTGTAAGAGTCCTTTGAAAGAATCAGTCTGAAGGCTCTGCTCTCTGCATCAATCCTTCTACACCACAGTCTCCAAACTGTGCTATCTATAACAATCCTTCTGCACCCAAGTCTCCAACCTCTGCTCTCTGTAACAATCCTTCTGCACCTCATCTCCAAACTCTGCTCTCTGTAACAGACCTTCGGCACCACAGTCTCCAAACTCTGCTCTCTGTAACAGTTCTTCTGAACCCCAGTCTCCAAACTCTGCTCTCTGTTACACTCCTTCTGCACCCCAGTCTCCATCCTCTGCTCTCTGTAAGAATCCTTTGACACCCAAGTCTCCAACCTCTCTTCTCTGTAAAAGTCTTTCTGCACCTCAGTATAAAAACTCTGCAATCTGTAACGGTCTTTCTGCACCCCAGTCTCTAACCTTTACACTCTGAAACGATCCTTCTGCACCTCAGTCTCCAAACTCTGCTGTCTGTAACAGTCCATCTCCACCCCAGTCTCCAACCTCTTCTCTCTGCAATGATCTTTCTGCACCTCAGTCTCAAAAAGCTGCTCTCTGCAACAGTCCTTCTGCACACCAGTCTCCAGACTCTGCTCTCTGGAAGATCCTTTTTCATCACAGTCTCCAAACTCTGCTCTCTGTAACAGTGCTTCCGCACCCCAGTATCCAAACTCTGCTCTCTGTAAAAGTTCTTCTGCACCTCAGTCTCCAAACTTTGCTCTCTGTAATGGTCCTTCAGCCCCCCAGTCTCCACCTCTGCTCTCTGTAACAATCTTTCTGCACCTCAGTCTCCAACGCCTGCTCTTTGTAACAGTCCTTCTCCACCCCAGTGTCCAACATCTGCTCTCTGCAACGATCCTCCTGCACCCCAGTCTCCAAACTCTGCTCTCTGTAACAGTCTTTCTGTACCGCAGTCTCCAAGCTCTTCTCTCTATAATGGTCCTTCTACATGCGAACTGCCAACCTCTGCTTTCTGTAACAGTCCTTCTGAACCTCACATTCCAAACTCTGCTCTCTGTATAAGTCCTTCTAAGCCTCAGTCTGAAACCTCTGCTCTCTGCAACGATCCTTCTGCACCCCAGTCTCCAAATTCTGCTCTCTGTAACAGGCCTTCTTCACCCTAGTCTCCAACCTTTTCTCTCTGCAACAATCCTTCTGCATCTCAGTCTCAAACCTCTGCTCTCTGCAACAGTCCTTCTTCACCCCAGTCTCCAACCTCTGCTATCTGCAACGATTGTTCTGCACCTCAGTTTTCAACCTCTGCTCTCTGTAACAATCATTCTGCAACTCATTCTCTAACCTCTGCTCTCTGTGACAGCCCTTCTGCACCCCAGTTTCCAACCTCTGTACTCTGCAACAGTCCTACTGCACACCAGGCTCCAAACTCTGCTCTCTGTAACAGTTCTTCTGTACTGCAGTCTCCAACCTCTGCTGTCTGTAACGGTCCTTCTGCACCCCAGTCTCCAAACTCTACTTTCCATATCAGCTATTCTGCACCCCAGTCTCCAGTCTCTGCTCTCTGTTACAGTCCTTCTGCACCCCAGTCTCCAACCTCTGTTCTCTGCAAAAGTCCTTCTGCACCCAAGTCTCCAACCTCTGCTCTCTGCAAGGATCCTTCTGCACCCCAGTCTCCAACTCTGCTCTCGGTAACAGTTTTTCTGCACCCAAATCTCCAAACTCTGCTCTCAGTAACACTCTTTCTGCACCCAAGTCTCCACCCTTTGATCTCTGTAACAATCATGCTGGACCTCAGTCTCCAACCTCTGCTCTCTACAACAGTCATTCTGCTCCTAAGTCTCCAACCTCTACTCTCTGTAAAATCCTTCTGCACCTCAGTCTCAAAAATCTGCTCTGTGTAAGATCCTTCTGCAATCCATTCTTAATACTCTGCTCTCTGTAATAGTCCTTCTGCACCCCAGTGTCCAACATCTGCTCTCTGCAACGATCCTTATTCTCCCTAGGTTCCGACTTCTGCTCTCTGCAATGGTCCTTCTACACCCCAGTTTTCGACCGCTGCTCTTTGTAACAGTCCTTCTACACCTAAGTCTCCAAACTCTGCTCTCTGCAACGGTCCTTCTGCACCCCACTCTCCAACATCTTCTCTCGTTAACAGTTTTTCTGCACCAAAATCTGCTCTCTGTAAGATTTTTCTGCAACCCATTCTTAAAACTCTACTCTCTGTTACAGTCTTTCTGCACCCCAGTCTCCAAACTCTTCTCTCTGTAACAGGCCTTCTGCACCACAGTCTTCAAACTCTGCTCTCTGTAACAGGCCTTCTGCACCCCAGTCTCCGACTTGTGCTCTCTTCAACGATCCTTCAGCACCCCAGAATTCAATATCTGCTCTGTGCAACTGTCCTTCTGCACCTCAGTCTGCAAACTCTGCTCTCTGCACCAATCGTTCTGCACCCCAGTTTCCAAAGTTTGCTCTCTGTAACAAAACTTCTGAACCTCAAACTCCAAAATGCTCTCTATAATATCCTTCTGCAACCCAGTCTTGAATCTGTGCTATATGTAACAGTGCTTCTTCACCCCAGGCTCAAAACTCTGCTCTCTGTAACAGACATTCTATACCACACTCTTCAAACTCTGCACTTTGTAACAGGCTTTCTGCAACCCAGTCTCCAACCACTTCTCTCTGCATCGATTTTTCTTCACCTCAGTCTCCATCCTCTGCTCTCTGCAACAGTCCTTCTGCACCCAAGTCACCAACCTCTGCTCTCTGTAAAAATCCTTCTGCACCTCAGTCTCCAAACTCTGCTCTCTGCAACGGTTCTTCTGCATCCCAGTCACCAACCTCTGTTCTCTGCATCAGTCCTTCTGCACCAAAGTCTCCAACCTCTGGTCTCTGTAACAGTCCTTCTGTACCGCAGTCTCCAACCTCTGCTCTGTGTAACGGTCCTTCTGCACCCCAGTCTCCAACGTCAGCTTTCTGGATCAGTTCTTTTTCACCCCAGTCTCCAACCTCGGCTCTCAGTAACAGTCCTTCTGCACACCAGTCTCAAACTTCTACTCTCTGCAACATTTCTTCCACACCCCAGTCTCTATCTGTGCTCTCTGTAACTGTCCTTCTGCACCCCAGTTCCCAACCTCTGCTCTCTGAAACGATCCTTCTTCCCCTCAGTCTCCAACTTCTGTTCTCTGCAATGATCCTTCTGGACCCCAGTCTCCAACCTCTGTTCTCTGTAGGAGTCCTTCTGCACTTCAGTCTCAAACCTCTGCTCTCTATAACAATCCTTCTGCACCTCAGTCTCTAAAGTCTGCTCTCTGTAACAGTCCTTCTGCACTTCAGTATTCAACCTCTGCTCTCTGTATAAGTCCTTCTGCACCTCAGTTTCCAACTTCGCTCTCTGTAATAGTCCTTCTGCACCCCAGTCTCGAACCTCTGCTCTCTGTAACAATCTTTCTGCATCTCAGTGTCCAACGTCTGCTCTCTGTACAAGGTCTTCTGCACCCCAGTCTCCAAACTCTGCTCTCTGTAACAGGTTTTCTGAACCCCAGTCTCCAACCACTTTTCTCTATAACGGTCCTTCTGCATGCCAATTGCCAATCTGTGCTTTCTGTAACAGTCCTTCTACACCTAAGATTTCAACCTCTGCTCTCTGTAACAGTCCTTCTAAGCCTCAGTCTGAAACCTCTGCTCTATGCAACGAAAATTCTGCACCCCAGTCTCCAAATTGTGCTATCTGTAACAATCTTTCTGCACCCCAGTTTCCAACCTTTGCACTCTGTACAAGGTCTTCTGCACCCCAGTCTCCAAACTCTGCTCTCTCTAACAGGTTTTCTGCACCCCAGTCTTCAACCTTTTCTCTCTGCAACGATCCTTCTGCACCTCAGTCTCCAAACTCTGCTCTCTGTAACAGTCCTTTGAACCCCAGTATCAAAACTCTGCTCTCTGTAAACGTCCTTCTGCACCTCCGTCTCCAAACTTTGCTGTTTGTAATGGTCCTTCTGCACCGCAGTATTAAACCTCTGCTCTCTGTAACAATACTTCTGAACCTTAGTCTCCAACCTCTGCTCTCTGTAACAGGCCTTCTGCACCCCAGTCTTAAACCTCTGCTATCTGTAACAGGCCTTCTGCACCCCAGTCTCAAACCTGTGCTCTCCGCAATGATCCTTCAGCACCCCAGGATCCAATATCTGCTCTCTGAAACAGTCCTTCTCCAACTCAGACACCAACCTCTGCTCTCTGTAACAGTCCTTCTAAGCCTCAGTCTGAAACCTCTGATCTCTGCAACGATCTTTCTGCACCCCAGTCTCCAAACTGTGCTATCTGTAACAATCCTTCTGCACACAAGTCTTCAACCTCTTCTCTCTACCAGGTCTTCTGCACCCCAGTCTCCAAACTCTGCTCTCTGTAACAGGCCTAATGCAGCCCAGTCTCCAACCTCTTCTCTCTGCAATGATCCTTCTGCACCTCAGTCTCCAACCTCTGCTCTTTGCAACAGTCCTTCTGCATCCCAGTCTCCGACCTCTGCTCTCTGTAAGATCCTTCTTCACCCCGGTTTCCAAACTTTGCTCACTATAACAGTCTTTCTGCACCTCAGTCTCTAACCTCTGCTCTCTTCACGGTCCTACTGAACCCCAGAATCCAACCTGTGTTCTCTGCAACAGTCCTTCTGCACCCCAGGTTCAAAACACTTTTTTCCATATCAGTTATTCTGCACCCCAGTCTCCAAACTCTGCTCTCTGTAACAGTCCTTCTGCACCCCAGTTTCCAACCTCTGCTCTCGGCAAAAGTCCTTCTGCACCTCAGTCTTCACCTTCTGCTCTCTGCAACATTCCTTCTGCACCCCAGTATCCTAGCTCTGATTTCTAACTATCCTTCTGCACCTCAGTCTCAAAACTCTGCTTTTTGCAATGGTCCTTCTGCACCCCAGTCTCCAACCTCTGTTCTCTGCATCAGTCCTTCTGCCCCACAGTCTCCAACATCTGCTCTCAGTTAAAGTCCTTCATTACTGCAGTCTCCAAGCTTTGTTCTCTGTAACGGTACTTCTGCACCCCAGTCTCCAGTAACTGCTTTCTGTATCAGTTCTTCTGCACCCCAGTTTCCAACCTCTGCTCTCTGCAAAAGTCCTTCTGCACCGCAGTCTCCACCTTCGGCTCTCTGCAACATTTCTTTTGAACCCCAGTCTCCATCTATGCTCTCTGTAACTGTCCTTCTGCACCTCAGTCTTAATCCTTTGCTCTCTGTAAATATCGTTCTGGAGCACAGTCTCAAAACTCTGCTCTCTGCAAGGATTCTTCTGCACCTCAGTCTCCAAACTCTGCTCTCTGCTATGATTCTACTTCACCCCAGTCTCCAACTTCTGCTCATTGTAAAAGGCCTGCTGCACCCCAGTCTTCTTCCTCTTCTCTCTGCAACGACCCTCTGCACCTCAGTCTCCAACCTCTGTGCTATGCAACATTTCTTCTGCACCCCAGTCCCCAAACACTTTTCTTTGCAATTGTCCTTCTGCACCCTATTCTCCAAACTCTGCTCTCCATAACAGTTCTTCTGTACCGCAGTCTCCAATCTCTGCTCTCAGTAAGGGTCCTTCTGCACTCCAGTCTCCAACCTCTACTCTCTCTAACAGTCCTTCTGCACCTCAGTCTCCAACCTCTGCTCTCTGCAACAGTCCTTCTTCACCCCACTCTCAAACATCTGCTCTCTGCAACAGTCCTTCTACACCCAAGTCTCCTACCACTACTCTCTGCAACGATCCTTCTGAAAACCAGTCTCCAAAGTCTGCTCTCTGCAAGAGTCCTTCTGCACCCCAGTCCCCAACATCTGGTCTCTATATGATCCTTCTGCACCCCAGTTTTCGAACTGTACTCTCTGTGACATTCCTTCTGCACCCCAGTCTTCAAGCTCTACTTTCTGTAACAGTCCTTCTGTACCGCAGTTTCCAAACTCTGCTCTCTGCAACAGTCTTTCTGCACCCCAGTCTCCAACCTCTGCTCTCTGCAACATTTATTTTTTACCCCTGTCTCCAAACTGTGCTCTCTCTAACTGTCCTTCTGAACCTCAGTCTCCAACCTTTGCTCTTAGTAACAATCCTTCTGCATCTCAGTCTCATAACTCTACTCTTTGAAACAGGCCTTCTGCACCCCAGTCTCCAACCTCTGCTCTCTGTATCAGTTTTTCTGTACCCCAATCTCCAAACTCTGCTCTCTGTAATAGTCCGTTTGCACCTAAATCTCCAAACTCTTCTCTCTGTAACGATCCTTCAGCACCTCAGTCTCCAAACTCTGTTCTCTGTTACAGGCCTTTTCCACACCAGTCTCCAACCTTTGCTCTCTGGGTCAACCTTCTGCACCCCAGTATCCTATCTCTGCACTCTGTAACAATCTTTCTGCATCTCAGTCTCCCACCTCTCCTCTCTGCAACGATCCTTCTGCACCCCAGTCTCCAAACTCTACTCTCTGCAACAGTTCATCTACACCCCAATATCCAAATTCTAATCTTTGCAACAGTCCTACTGCACCCCAGTCTCCAACATCTGATCTTTGCAAAAGTTCTTCTTCACCCCAGTCTCCAACCTCTGCTCTCTGTAATAGTCATTCTGTACTGCAGTTTCCAAACACTTCTCTCTGTAACGGTCCTTCTGCACCCCAGTCTAAAACCTCTGCTATCTGTATCAGTCCTTCTACACTCAAGTCTCCAAGCTCTGCTCTCTGTAACAGTCCTTCTGCACCTCAGTCTCCAAATTCTGCTCTCTGCAACAGTCCTTTTAAACCCCAATCTCCAACCTCTGCTCTCTGCAAGAGTCCTTCTACACCTAAGTTTCCAATCTCTTCTCTCTGCAACAGTCCTTCTGCACCTCAGTCTCCAAACCCTGCTCTCGGCAACGGTCTTTCTGCACCTCAGTCTACTATATCTACTCTCTGTAACAGTCCTTCTGCAACTCAGTCTTCAACCTCTTCTCTGTGTAAGAACTTTCTGAAAACCAGTCTCTGAACTCTGCTTTCTGTAACAGTCCTTCTGCACCCCAGTCTCCCAACTCTGATCTGTGTAACAGGCCGTTTGCACCCAAGTCTCCAAACTCTTCTCTCTGTAACAGTTCTTCGGTACCCCAGTCTCCACACTCTGCTCTCTGCAACGATCCTTCTGCACCCAAGGCTCCACACTCTGCTCTCTGCAACACACCTTCTGCACCCCAGTTTCCAAACTCTTCTCTCTGTAAGATCCTTCTGCACCTCAGTGTCCAAACTCTTCTCTCTGTAATATTCTTTCTGCACCCCAGTCTCCAAACTCTGCTCTCTGCAATGGTCTCTCTGGACAGAAGTCTCCAATCTCTGTTCTCCACAACAGTTCTTCTGTACCACACTCTTTAACCTCTATTCTCTTTAAGGGTCCTTTTTCACTCCAATCTTCAACCTCTGCTTTCTGTATCAGTCCTTCTTCAACACAGTCTCCAAACTCTGCTCTCTGTAAAAGTCCTTCTGAACCTCACTGTGAAACCTCTGCTCTCTGCAAAAGTCCTTCTGCACCCCAGTCTTCAAACTTGCTCTCTGCAACAGTTCTTCTGCACTCCAGTTTCCAAACTCTGATCTGTGTAACAGGCCATTTGCACCCAAATCTCCAACCTCTTTTCTCTGTAACAGTTCTTCTGCACCCTAGTCTTTAAAATCTGCTCTCTGCCATAGTTCTTCTCGACCCCAGTATCCAACCTCTTCTCTCTTTAACAGTCCTTCTGTACTGCAGTCTCCAAACTCTGCTCACTGTAAGGATCCTTCTGCTCCCCAGTCTCCAAACTCTGCTTTCTGTATCAGTTTTTCTTAACCCCAGTCTCCAAACTTTGCTCTCTGTAACTTTCTTTCTGCACGTCAGACTCCAACCTCTCTCTCCGCAACAGTCTTTCTGCGTCCCAATCTCCAACTTCTGCTCTCTTCAACAGTCCTTCTGCACCTCAGTGTCTAACCTTTGCTCTCTGTAAGATCCTTCTGAAACCCTGTCTCCAACCTCTGCTTTCTGCAATGGTCCTTCTGCACCCGAGTCTCCAAACTCTGTTCTCTACAGCAGTCCTTCTGAACCTCACTCTGCAACCTCTGCTCTCTGCAACAGTCTTTCTGCACCCCGATCTCTAACCTCTGCTCTCTGTAACAGACTTTCTGCACCTCAGAATCAAACCTCTGCTCTCTGAAACAGTCCTTCTGCGTCCCAATCTCCAACCTCTGCTCTCTGAAACAGTCCTTAAGAACCTCAGTGTCCGAATTCTTCTCTCTGTAAGATCCTTCTGAAACCCAGTCTCCAACATCTGCTTTCTGAAATGGTCCTTCTGCACCCCAGTCTCCAACCTCTGTTCTCTACAACACTTATTCTGCACCCAGTCTCCAACCTCTACTCTTTGTAAAAGTCCTTTTGCACCTCAGTCTCCATCCTGTGCTCTCAGCAACGATTTTTCTGCACCTCAGTCTCCAAACTCTTCTCTCTGTAACAGTCCTTCTGCTCCCCAGTCTCTAACCTCTGCTGTCTGCAATGATCCTTCTGCACCCCAGTCTCCAACCTCTGCTCTCTGCAACGATCCTTCTGCAGCCCAGTCTCCAACATCTTCTCTATGCAACAGTCCTTCTGAATCCCTGTCTCCAACCTGCTTTCTGTAATAATCTTCTGTTCCACAGTTTCAAAACTCTGCTCCCAGTAACATTCCTTCTCCACCACAGTCTCCAACTTCTGCTTTCTGCAAGGGTATTGCTGCACCTCAGTCTCCAACCTCTGTTCTCTGTAACAATCTTTCTTCTTCCTATCTCCAACCTCTTCTCTATTACAGTCCTTCTGCACCTCAGTCTCCAAACTCTGCTCTCTGCAAAAGTACTTCTGCACCCCTGTCTCCAACCTCTGCTCTCTGTAAGATCCTTCTGCACCCTAGTCTCCAAACTCTGCTCTCTGTAACTGTCCTTCTACACCTCAGTCTCCAACCTCTGCTCTCTGCAACAGTGCTTCTACACCTCATTCTCTAATCTCTGTTCTCTGCAACAGTCATTCTGAACCACAGTTTCCAACATCTGCTCTCTGGAACAGTCCTTCTCCACCCTAGTCTCCAAGGTATCCTCACTGTAACAGTCTTTCTGTACTGCAGTCTCCGAACTCTGCTCTCTCTAACGGTCCTTTTGCACCACAGTCTCCAACCTTGCTGTCTGTATCAGTACTTCTGCACGCCAGTCTCCAACCTCTGCTCTCTGTAACATATCTTCTTCCCCTCAGTCTCCAAACTCTGCTCTCTGTGACAGTTCTTCTGCAACCCAGTCTCCAACCTCTTCTCTCTGCAACAGTTCTTCTGCACCCCAGTCTCCACCATCTGCACTCTGAAACAGTCCTTCTTAACCGCAGTCTCCAACCTCTGCTTTCTGCAACAGGCCTCCTGTACTGCGGTCTCCAAAGTCTGCTCTCTGTAATTTTCTTTCTGCAGGACAGTCTCCAACAACTGCTTTCTCTATCAGTCCTTCTGCTCCCCAGTCTCTAACCTGTGATCTCAATAACACTCCTGTATCTCAGTTTCCAAACTCTGCTCTCTGCAACATTTTTTCTGCACGCAGTCTCCAAACTCTGCTCTCTCCAACAGTCCTTTTACACCTTAGTCCCCAACCTCTTCTATCTGAAACAGTCCTTCTGCACCCCAGTCTCCAACATCTGCTCTCTATAACAATCCTTCTGTACCTCAGTCTCCAACCTCTACTGTCTGTAACAGTCGTTCTGCACCTCAGTCTTCAACCTCTGCTCTGTGTAAGATTTTTCTGCACCGTTTCTCCAAACCCTTCTGTAACAGGCCTTCTGCACCCCCGTCTCCAACCTCTGTTCTCTGTAACAGTCCTTTCGCAAACCAGTCTCAAACCTCTGCTCTATACAACGATCCTTCTTCACCCCAGTCTCCAACATCAGCTCTCTGTAAAAGTTCTTCTGCACCCAAGTCTCCAACAACTGCTCTTTGCAACAGTCGTTCTGCACCTCAGTCTAAAAATTATGTGCTCTGCAATAATCCTTCTGAACCCCAGGCTCCAAACTTTGCTCTGTGTAACAGTCATTCTGAACCCCAGTCTCAAACCTCTGCTTTCTGTAACAATTTTTCTATACCGCAGTCTCCAAACTCTGGTCTCTGTAACGGTCTTTCTGCAACCCAATTTGCAAACTCTGCTTTCTGTAACAGTCTTTCTGCACCTCATACCAAATCTCTGCTCTCTGTAGCAGGCGTTCAGCACCCCAGTCTTCAAAATCTGCTCTCTCCAATGATTTTTCTTAACCCCTTTCTCCAACCTTTGATTTCTGCAACAGTCCTTCTGCACCTCAGTCTCCAAATTCTGCTCTCTGTAAAATCCATCTGAACCCCAGTCTCCAAAGTCTGCTCTCTGCAACAGTCTTATTGCAACACAGTCTCCAACCTCTACTCTCTTTACCAGTCCTTCAGCACCCCAATCTCCAAACTCTGCTCTCTGTAATAGTCTTTCTGCACCTCAGTCTTCAACATCTGCTCTCTTCAACAGTCCTTCTGCACTCCAGTCTCCAACATCTTCTCTCTGCAACAGTTCTTTTGCACCCCAGTCTCCAACCTCTGCTCTCTGCAACATGCCTTCTGCACCCCAGTCTCCAAACTCTGCTCTCTGCTACGATCCTTCTGGACCCCAGTCTCCAACCTCTGCTCTCTGTAACAGTCCTTCTGCACCACACTCTCCAAAATCTTGTCTCTGTAAGATCCTTCTGCACTCCAGTTTCCAAACTCTGCTCTCTGTAACATTCATTTTCCACTCCAGTTTTTAAACTCTGCTTTCTGCAGGTGTAAAGCAGCACCCCAGTCTCCAAACTCTGTCCTCTGAAACAGTCCTTTTGCTGCCCAGTCTCAAACACCTGCTCTCTGTAACAGTCCTTCTGTACCGCAGTCTCCAACCTCTGCTCTCCATAACGGTCTTCTTTCACCCCAGTCTCCAAACTCTGCTTTCTGTATCAGTTCTTCTGAACTCCAGTCTCTGCTCTCTGTATCTATCCTTCTGTACCTTTGTCTCCAACCTGTGCTCTCTGTATCATTTCTTCTACACCCCAGTCTCCAACCTCTGCTTTCTGTAACAGTTTTTCTATACCGCAGTCTACAAACTCTGCTCTTTTTAACGGTGCTTCTGCACCCAAATTTCCAAACTATACACTTTGTAACAGTCCTTCTGCACCTGAGTCTCCAAACTCTGCTCTCTGAAACAGTGCTTCTACACCTCAGTCTCTAACATCTGCTTTTTGTAACAGACCTTCTGCACCTCAGTCTCCAACCTCTGATCTCTGTAAGTACCTTCACTAAACCAGTCTACAAACTCTGCTTTCTATAACAGTCCTTCTGCACCTCAGTCTCAAATTCTGCTCTCTGTAAGATCCTTCTGCACCCCTGTCTTTAAGCTCTGCTCCTTGCAACTATCCCTCTGCACAACAGTCTCCAAACTCTTCTTTATGTAAAAGGACTTCTGCACCTCAGTCTCCAACCTCTGCTTTATGTAACAAGACTTCTGCACCTCAGTCTCCAACCTCTGCTCTCTGTAGCATCCTTCTAAAACCAAGTCTCCAAACTCTACTCTCTCTGACAGTCTTTCTGCACACCAGTCTCAAAACTCTGCTCTCTGCAATGATCCTACGTAACCCCAGTATCCAAAGTCTGCTCTCTGCAACAGTCCTTCTACACCACAGTGTTCAAACTCTGCTCTCTGCAACAGTCCTTCTGCACCCCAGTCTCCAATCTCTGCTCTCTGCAAAAGTCCGTCTGCACCCTAGTTACCAACATCTGATCTTTCAACAGTACTTCTGCACCACAGTCTCCAAACTCTGCTCTCTGTGAGAATCCAACTGCACATCAATTTCCAACCTCTGCTCTCTCTAAGATCCTTCTGCACCCCAGTTTCCAAACTCTGCTCTCTGTAACATTCCTTCTCCACCCCAGTCTCCAAACTCTGTCTTCTGCAACAGTTTTCCTGTGCCCCAGACTCCGAGATCTGCTCTCTGTAACAGTCCTTTTGTACCGCAGTCTCCAACCTCTGCTCTTTGTAACAATCCTTCTACACCCCAGTCTCCATCTCTGCTATCTGTATCAGTGTGTCTGAACCCCAGTCTCCAACCTCTGTTCTCTGTATCTATCCTTCTGCACCTCAGTCTCCAACCTGTGCTCTATGTAAGAGTCCTTTTGCACCCCAGTCTCCAACCTCTGCTCTCGGTAACAGACCTATACCGCAGTCTCCAACCTCTGCTCTCTGTAATGGTCCTTCTGCAGCCCAATTTCGAAACTCTGCTTTCTGTAACAGTCCTTCTGCACCTGAGTTTCCAAACTCTCCTCTCTGTAACAGTCCTTCTGCACCTGAGTCTCCAAACTCTCCTCTCTGTAACAGTCCTTCTACACCTCAGCCTCCAACCTCTGCTCTGTGTAACAGTCCAACCGCCCCTCAGTCTCAAACCTCTGCTCTCTGCACAGATCCTTCTGCACCCCTGTCTCCAAACACTGCTCTCTGGAACAGTCCACTGCACCTCACTCTCCAACCTCTTCTCTCTGTAGCAGGCCTTCTGCATGCCAGTCTCCAAAATCGTGCTCTCTGCAACGATCCTTCTGTGCCTCAGTCTCAAACATCAGCTCTCTGCAATGATCCAACTGCATCCCACTTTCCAACCTCTTATCTCTGCAACAATCCTTCTGCACCTCAGTCTCAGAATTCTGCTCTCTGTAAGGTGCTTCTGCACCCCTGTATCTAACCTTTGCTCTCTGTAACAGTCCTTTGCACCTCAATCTCCTACCTCTGCTCTCTCTAACTGTCCTTCTACACCTCAGTCTCCAAACATTGCTCTCTGTAAGATTTTTTGAAACCAAGTCTTTAAACTTTGCACTCTGTAACAGTCTTTCTGCACAACAGTCTCCAACAAACTCTTCTCTCTGCAATGATTCTTCTCCCACCACAGTCTCCAACATTTACTCTCTGTAAAAGTCCTTCTGCACCCCAATTTCACAACTCTGCTTCCTGTAACAATATTTCTGCACCTGAGTCTCCAAACTCTAATCTCTGTAACAGTCCTTCTACACATCAGTCTCCAAACTCTGCTTTCTGTATCAGTCTTTCTGAACACCAGTCTCCAACCTCTGTTCTCTATGTCTATCATTCTGCACCTCAGTCTCCAAACTCTGCTCTTGCAACAGTCCTTCTATACTGAAGTCTTCAAACTCTGCTCTCTGTAAACGTCTTTCTGCAGCCCAGACTCCAATCTCTGCTTTCTGTATCAGTCCTTCTGCACCCCAGTCTCCAAACTCTGCTCTCCTCAACAGTCCTTCTGCACCCCAGTCTCCAACCTCTGCTTTCTGCAACAATCCTTCTAGAGCCCAGTCTCCAACCTCTGCTCTCTGCAACAGTCCTTCTCCACCCCAGTCTCCAAACTCTGCTCTCTTCAACAGTCCTTCTGCACGAAAGTATCCAACCTCTGCTCTCTGTAAGATCCTTCTGTACTCCAGTATCCAAACTCTGCTCTCTGTAACATTCCTGTTCCACCCCATTCTTTAACCTCTGCATTTTACAAATGTCCTGAAACACCCCAGTCTCCAACCTCTGTCCTCTGCAACAGTCCTTCTGATCCCCAGTCTCCAACATCTTCTCTCCGGAACGGTCCTTCTGCACCCCAGTCTTAAAACTCTGCTTTCTGTATCAGTCCTTCTGAACCCCAGTCTCAAACCTCTGCTCTCTGTATCTATCCTTCTGCACCTCAGTCTCCAACTTATACTCTCTGTTACAGTTTTTCTATACCACAGTCTCCAAACTCTGGTCATTCTTACGTTTTTTTTTCACCCCAATTTCCAACCACTTTTTTTTGTAACAGTCCATCTGCAACTCAGTCTCCAAACTCTGCTTTCTGTAACAGTACTTCTACACCTCAGTCTCCAAAATCTGCTCTCTGTAACAGTCCATCTGCACCTCAGTCTGACACCTCTTCTCTCTGCACGAAACTTCTGCACCCCAGTCTCCAACCACTGCTCTCTGTAACAGTCCACCTGCACCTCAGTCGCCGAACTCTGCTCTCTGTAAGATCCTTCAGGAACACAGTCTCCAAACTCTGCTCTCTATAACAGTCCTTCTGCACCCCAGTATCCAATCTCTCCTCTCTGTAACATGCCTTCTGCACGCCAGTCTCTAAACTCTGCTCTCTGTAGCAGGTCTTCTGCACCCCAGTCTCCAACCTCTGCTCTCTTAAACGATCCTTCTGCACCCCAGTCTGCAACCTCTACTCTCTGCAATGATCCTACTGCACCCCATTCTCAAACCTCTAATCTCTGCAAGAGTCCTTCTGAAACTCAGTCTCCAACTTCTGCTCTCTGTAAGATCCATCTGCACCCCTGTCTCCAAGCTCGGCTTATTTCAACGATGCTGTTGCACCCCAGTGTCCAAACTCTGATCTATATAACAGGATTTTGCACCTCAATCTCCAGACTCTGCTCTCTGCAACAGTTCTTCTGCACCCCAGTCTCCAACTTCTTCTCTCTCTAAGAGTCCTACTGCGCCTCAGTCTTCAACCTCTGCTCTCTGCAACATTCCTTCTGAAACCTAGTCCCATCCTCTGCTCTCTGCAACAGTCCTTCTTCACCCCAGTCTCAAACCTCTGCTCCCTGCAAAAGTCCTTCTGCACCCCAGTCTCAATACTCTGCTCTCTGTAGGATCTTTCTAAAACCCAGTCACAAACCTCTCCTCTCTGTATCTATCCTTCTGAACCTCAGTCCCCAAAGTCTGCTCTCTGTAACAGTCTATCTGCACCTCAGTCTGACAACTCTGCTCTCTGCATGATCCTTCTGCACCACAGTCTCCAAGCACTGCTCTCTGTAACAGTCCACCTGCACCTCAGTCTCCAACATCTGAACTCTGTAAGATCGTTCTGGAACTCAGTCTCCAAACTCTGCTCTCTATATCAGTCCTTCTGCACCCCAGTCTCCAACCTCTCCTCTCTGTAACAGGCCTTCTTCACCCCAGTCTCCAACCTCTGCTCTCTGCAACGATCCTTCTGCACCACAGTCTCCAACCACTGCTCTCTGCAATGATCCTACTGCACCACAGTTTCCAACGTCTGATCTCTGCAACAGTCGTTCTGCAACTCAGTCTCCAACTTCTGCTCTCTATAAGATCCTTCTGCACACCTGACTCCAAGCTCTCCTTATTGCAACTATCCTTCTGCACCCCAGTGTCCAACCTCTGCTCTATGTAACAAAATTTTGCACTTCACTCACAGACCTCTGCTATCTGCAACAGTCCTTCTGCACCCCAGTCTCCAACTTATGCTCTCTCTAAGAGGCCTTCTGCAATGCAGTCTCCAACATCTGCTCTCTGCAACATTCTTTTTGCAGACCAGTCCCATCCTCTGCTCACTGCAACAGTCCTTCTTCACCCCGGTCTCCATCCTCTGCTCTCTGCAGCAGTCCTTCTGTAGCCCAGTCTCCAAACTCTGCTCTCTGTAACAATCCTTCTGCACATCAGTCTCCAAACTCTGTTCTCTGCAACGGTCATTCTGCACCTCAGTCTCCAACCTCTACTCTCTGTTACACTTCTTCTGCACTTAACTCTCCAACCTCTGCTCTCTGTAGATCCTTCTAAAACCCAGTCTCAAACCTCTGCTCTCTGTATCTATTATTCTACACCTCAGTCTCCAAACTCTGCTCTCTGTTACAGTTTTTCTATACCGCAGTCTCCAAACTGTGGTCTCTGTTACGGTCCTTCTGCACCCCAATTTACAACCACTTCTTTCTATAACAGTCCTTCTACACCTCAGTCTCCAAAATCTGCTCTCTGTAACAGTCCTTCCACACCTCAGTCTCCAACCTCTGCTCTCTGTAACAGCCCTTCTGCACCTCAGTCTGACACCTCTGCTCTCTGCACGATCCTTCTGTACCCCAGTCTCCAAACACTGCTCTCTGTAACAATCCACCTGCACATAGTCTCCAAACTCTGCTCTCTGTAAAATTCTTTAGCAACCCAGTCTCCAAACTCTGCTCTCTATAACAGGCCTTCTGCACCCCAGTCTCCAAACTCTCATCTCTATAACAGGCCTTCTGCACGCCAGTCTCCAAACTCGTCTCTCTGTAGCAGGCCTTCTGCACCCCAGTCTCCAAAATCTACACTGTGCAACGATCCTCCTGCACCCCAGTCTGCAACCTCTGTTCTCTGCAATGATCCTACTGCACCCCAGTCTACTACCTCTGATTACTGCAACAGTCCTTCTGCACCTCAGTCTCCAAATTCTGCACTCTGTAAGATCCATCTTCATCCCAGTATCCAACCTCTGTTCTCTGCAAGAGTCCTTCTGCATCCATGCTTCAACCTCTGCTCTCTGTAACAGGACTTCCGTACCTCAGTCTCCAACCTCTGCTCTCTGCAACAGTCCTTCTGCAACCCAGTCTCCAAAATCTGCTCTCTGTAACTGTCCTTCTTCACACGAGTCTCCAAACTCTTCTCTCTGCAACCATCCCTCTTAACCTCAGTCTCCAACCTCTGCTCTCTGCAACAGTCCTTCTGCACCCCAGTCTCCAAAAACTGCTCTCTGCAACAGTCCTTCCGCACCTCAGTCTGAAAACTCTGCTGTCTTCAATGAACTTTCTGCACCCCAGGCACCTCTGCTGCCTGTAACAGTCCTTCTGCACCACATTCTCCCAACTCTGCTCGTTGAAAAGTATTTCTGTAAACCAGTCTTTAAACTCTGCACTATGTAACCGTCCTTCTGCACAACAGTCTTTAACCTCTTCTCTCTGTAACAGGACTTCTGCAACCAGTCTCAAAAATCTGCTCTCTATAACAGGCGTTCTGCACCCGAGTCTCCAAAATCTTCTCTCTGCAACGATTCTTCTCTATACCAGTCTCCAACCTCTTCTCTCTGCAACAGTCCTTTTGCACCACACTCTCAAACCTCTGGCTCTGCAAGATCCATCTGAACCCCACTCTCCAAGATTTGATCTCTGTAACAATCCTTCTGCACCCCAGTGTCCAAACTCTACTCTCTGTAACAGTCTTTCTGAACCTCAGTCTCCAACATCTGCTCTCTTAAACAGTCCTTCTGCACCACATTCTCCAAACTCTGCTCTCTGCAACAGTCCTTCTGAACCCCAGTCTCCAACATCTGCTTTCTGCAACAGTACTTCTCACTCCAGTTTCCAAACTCTGCTTCCTGCAATGATCCTTCTGGACCCCAGTCTCCAACGTCTGCTCTCTGCAGAGTACTTCTGCACCAGAGTCTCCAACCTCTGATCTCTTTAACAATCTTTCTGCACCTCAGTCTCCAAACTCTGTTCTCTGCAAGGGTCCTTCTACAAATAAGTCTCCAACCTCTACTCTCTGTAAAAGTCCTTCTGCACCTCAGTCTGCAACCTCTGCTCTCTCTAAGATTTTTCTGCAACCCAGTCTCCAAACTCTTCTCTCTGTAACATTGCTTCTGCACACCAGTCTCCAACCTCTGCTCTCTGCTACGATCCTTCTTCACCAAAGTCTCCAAACTATGCTGTCTTCAACAGTCTTACTGCACCCCAGTCTCCAATATCTACTCTCTGCAGAAGTACTTCTGCCCCTCAGTCTTAAAATTCTGCTCTCTGCAAAGACCCTTCTGCACCCCAGTCTCCTACTTCTGCTCTCTGTAACAGTCCTTTGCACCTCATTCTCATAACTCTGCTCTCTGTAAGATCCTTCTACAACCCAGTCTTTAAACTCTGCACTCTGTAACAGTCCTTCTGCACAACAGTCTCCAAACTCTGCTCTAGGTAAGAGGACTTCTGCAAGCCAGTCTCCAAACTCTGCTCTCTGAAACAGGCCTTCTGCACCCCATTCTCCAACCTTTTCTCTCTGCAATGATTATTCTCCCCCCAGTCTCCAACCTCTGCTCTCTGCAACAGTCCTTTTGCACCCCAGTCTCCAAACTCTGCTCTCTGTAAGATCCATCTGAACCCCAGTCTCCAAACTCTGCTCTCTGTAACAGTCCTTCTGCTCCCCAGTCTCCAATATATGCTCTCTGCTACATTCCTTCTGCAGCACTGTCTCCAACGTCTGCTCTGTGAAACAGTTCTTCTGCACCTCAGTCTCCTACCTCTACTCTCTTTAACAGTCCTTTTGCACTCCAGTCTCCAAACTCTGCTCTCTGCAACAGTCCTTCTGCACCCTAGTCTCCAACCTCTGCTCTCTGCAACCATATTTCTGCACCCCAGTTCTCAAACTCTGCTCTCTGCAACAATCTTTCTGGACCCCAGTCTCCAACCTCTACTCTCTGTAAGAGTCCTTCTGCACCACAGTCTCCAACGTCTGCTCTCTGTAAAATCCATCTGCAATCCAGTTTCCAAATTCTGCTCTTTGTAACATTCCTTCTCCAAAACAGTCTTTAACCTCTGCTTTTTGCATGTGTCCTGCAGCACCCCAGTCTCCAACCTCTGTCCTCTGCAACAGTCCTTCTGCTCCCCAGTCTCCAATATCTGCTCTCTGTAACAGTCCTTCGGCAACCCTGTCTCCAAACTTTGCTTTCTTTATCAGTCCTTCTGATCACCAGTCTCAAAACTCTGCTCTCTGCGTCTATCTTTCTGCACCTCAGTCTTTAACCTGTGCTCTCTGTAACTTTCCTTCTACACCCTAGTCTCCAACCTGTGCTCTCTGTAATAGTTTTTGTATACCTCAGTCTCCAAACTCTGGTCTTTGTAACGATCCTTCTGCACCCCAATTTCCAACATCTGCTTTCTGTAACAGTTTTTCTGCACCTCATTCTCCAAACTCTGCTCTTTCTAACACTACTTCTACACCTCAGTCTCCAACCTCTGCTCTCTGTAACAGTCCACCTGCACCTCAGTCTCCAAACTCTGCTCTTTCGAAGGTCCTTCAGGAACCCAGTCTCCAAACTCTGCTCTCTATAACTGTCCTTCTACACCCCAGACTCCAAACTCTCCTCTCTGTAACAGTCCATCTGCACCTCAGTCTCCAAATTCTGCTGTCGGTAAGATGCTTCTGCACCCCTGTATCCAACCTCTGCTCTCTGTAACAGGACTTCCATACCTCAGTCTCAAACCTCTGGTCTCTGCAACAGTCCTTTTCCAACCCAGTCTCAAAACTCTGCTCTCTACATCAATCCTTATGCACACTAGTTACCAACATCTGCTCTCCGCAAAAGTCCTTCTGCACCTCAGTCTTAAAACTGTGCAAGTTGCAACGACCCTTCTGCACCCCTGTCTCCTACCTTGGCTCTCTGTAACAGTCCTTTTGCACCTCAGTCTCCCAAATCTGCTCTCTTTAAGATCCTTCTGCAACCCAGTCTTTAAACTCTGCACTTTGTACCTGTCCTTCTGCACAACAGTCTCCAACTTCTGCTCTCTGTAACAGAACTTCTGCAACCCAGTCTCCAACCTCTGCTCTCTGTAACAGGCCTTCTGCACCCCAGTCTCCAAACTCTTCTCTCTGCAACGATACTTCTCCACTCCGGTCTCCAACATCTGCTCTCTGCAACAGTCTTTTTGAACCCCAGTCTCCAAACTCTGCTCTCTGTAAGATCCATCTGAAACCCAGTCTCCAACCTATGCTCTCTGTAACAGTCCTTCTACACCCAAGTCTCCAGACTCTTCTCTCTGTAACAGTCCTTCTACACCCCAGTCTCTAAAATCTGCTCTCTGCAACATTCTTTCTGCATCCTAGTCTTCAACATCTGCTCCCTGCCACACTCCTTCTGCAACACAGTCTCCAGCCTCTGCTTTCTGTAAGTTCATCCTGCACTCCAGTTTCCAAACGCTGCTCTCTATAACATTCGTTTTCCACCCCAGTCTCCAAAATCTGTTCTCTGTATCTAGCCTTCTGCACCTCAGTCTCCAACTTATGCTCTATGTAAGAGTCCTTCTGCACCCCAGTCTCCAACCTCTTCTCTGGGTAACAGTCCTATACCGCAGTCTCCAAACTCTGCTCTTTGTAATAGTCCTTCTGCAACTTAAGTTTCAAACTCTGATTCCTGTAACAGTTTTTCTGCACCTGAGTCTCCAAACTCTGCTCTCTGTCACCGTCCTTCTACACCCCAGTCTCAAACCACTGCTCTCTGTAAAAGTCCACCTGTACCTCAGTCTGAAACCTCTGCTCACCACGATTCTTCAGCACCCCAGTCTCCAAAAACTGCTCTCTGTAACAGTCCACCTGCAGCTCAGTCTCCAACCACTGTTCTCTGTAACATCCTTCAGCAACCTAGTCTCCAAACACTGCTCTCTATAACAGTCCTTCTGCACTCCAGTCTCCAATCTCTACTCTCTGTAACAGGCCTTCTGCACGCCAGTCTCCAAACTCTGCTCTATGCAACAATCATTCTGCACGCCTGTCTCCAACCTCTGCTCTCTGCAATGATTTAACTAAATTCCAGTCTCCAAACTCTCATCTCTGAAACAGTCCTTCTGCACCTCAGTCTCCAACCTCTGCCTTCTCTAATAGGCCTTCTGCACCCCAGTCTCCAAAGGCTGCTCTCTGCAACAGTCGTTCTCCACCCCAGTCTCCAACATCTGCTCTCTGCAACAGTCTTTCTGCACCCCAGTCTCCAAACTCTGCTCTCTGCAACGAACCTTCTGGACCCCAGTCTCGAACGTCTGCTCTCTGCAACATTCCTTCGGCAATACAGTCTCCAACATCTGCTCTCTGTAAGATCCTTCTGCACTCCAGTTTTCAAACTCTGCTCTCTGTATAATTTCTTCTCCACCCGAGTCTCAAACCTCTGTTCTCTGCAACAGTCCTTCTGCTCCCCAGTCTCTGAGATCTCCTCTCTGTGAAAGACCTTATGTACCGCAGTTTCCAACCTCTGTTCTCTGTAACGGTCCTTCTGCAACCCAGTCTCCAACCTCTGCTTTTTGAATCAGTCCCTCTGAACCCCAGACTCCAAACTCTGCTCTTTGCATTTATTCTTCTGCACCTCAGTCTTCAACCTGTGCTTTCTGTAACAGTTCTTCTGCAAGTCAGTCTCTAAACTCTGCTCTCTGTAACAGTCCTTCTACACCTCAGTCTCCAACCTCTACCGTCTGTAACAGTACTTCTGCACCTCAGTCTGAAACCTCTGCTCTCCCCGATTCCTCTGCACCCCATTCTCCAACTACTACTCTCTGTAACAGTCCACCTGCACCTCAGTCACCAACATATGCTCTCTGTAAGTTCCTTCAGCAAATCAGTCTCCAAACTCTGCTTTCTGTAACAGTTTTTCTGCACCCCAGTCTCCAAACTTTCCTCTCTGTAACAGGCCTTCTGCACTGCAGTCTCAAAACTCTGCTCTGTATAGCAGGCCTTCTGCACCCCACTCTCCATCCTCTGCTCTCTGCAACGATCCTTCTGAACCCCAGTCTTCAACCTTTGCTCTCTGCAATGATCCTGCTGCACCCCAGTCTCCAACCTTTGATCTCTACAACAGTCCTACTGCACCTCAGTCTCCAAATTGTGCTCTCTGTAAGATCTTTCTGCACCCCTGTCTCCAAACTCTGCTCTCTGTAACAGTCCTTCTGCACCCCAGTCTCCAACCTCTGCTCTCTGCAAGAGTCATTCTGCAGCCCAGTGTCCAAACGCTGCTCTCTGCAACAGTCCTTCTGCACCCTAGTTACCAACATCTGCTCTCTGCTACAGTACTTCTGCACCTCAGTCTTCAACGACTGCTCTCTGTAACAATCCTCCTGTACTTCAGTATCCAATATCTGCTCTCTGTAACGGTCTTTCTGCACCCCAGACTCCAACCTCTGATCTCTGCAACAGTCCTTCTGCAACTCAGTCTCCAAATTCTGCTCTCTGTAAGATCCTTAGGCACCCCTGTATTTAACCTCTGCTCTCTGAAACTGTCCTTCTGCACCCGAGTCTCCAAACTCTGCTCTCTGTAACAAAACTTCCGCACCTCAGTCTCCAACCTCTGTTCTCTGCAACAGTCCTTCTGCACGCCAGGCTCTAACATCTGCTCTCTGCAACAGTTATTCTGCACCTGAGTCTGAAAACTCTGCTCTGTGCAACGACCCTTGTGCACACCATTCTCCTACATCTTGTCTTTGTAACAGTCCTTCTGCACCTCAGTCTCTCAACTCTGCCCTGTGTTTGATCCTTCTGCAACCCAGTCTTTAAACTCTGCACTCTGTAACAGTCCTCCTGCACAACAGTCGCCAACTTCTGCTCTCTGTAACAGGACTTCTGCAACCCAGGCTCCAAACTCTGCTCGGTGTAACAGGCCTTCTGCACCCCAGTCTACAACCTTTTCTCTCTGCAATGATTCGTCTCCACCCCAGTCTCCAACATATGCTCTCTGCAACAGTCCTTTTGCACCGCAGTCTCAAAACTCTGCTCTCTGTAAGATCCATCTGAACCCCAGTCTCCAACCTCTGCTCTCTGTAACATTCCTTCTGCACCCCAGTCTTCAAACTCTGCTCTTTGTAGCAGTCCTTCTGCACCCCAGTCTCCAAACTCTGCTCTCTGGAACAGTCCTTCTGCACCTCATTCTCCAACCTATTCTCTCAGCAACAGTCTTTCTGCTCCTGAGTCTTCGAGATATGCTCTCTGTAACAGTCCTTCTGTACCGCAGTGTCCAAACTCTGCTCTCTGTTTCGGTTCTTAAACACCCCTGTCTCCAAACTCTGCTTTCTGTATCAGCCTGTCTGAACCCCAGTATCAAACCTCTGTTCTCTGTATCCATCTTTTTGCACCTCAGTCTCCAACTTGTGCTCTCTGTAAGAGTCCTTTTGCATCCCAGTCTCCAACCTCTGCTCTCGGTAATAGTCCTAAACCGCAGTCTTCAAACTCTGCTCTCTTTAACGGTCCTTCTGCACTCCAATTTTCAACCTCTGCTTCCTGTAACAGTCCTTCTACACCTCAGACTGAAACCTCTGCTCTCTGCAGTGATCCTACTGAACCCCAGTCTCCAACCTCTGATATCTGCAACAGTCCTTCTGCACCTCAGTCTCCAACTTCTGCTCTCTGTAAGATTCTTCTGCATCCCTGTCTCCAATATCTGCTATTTACAACGATTCTTCTGCACCCCAATCTCCAACCTCTGTTCTATGTGACAGGACTTCTGCACCTCAGTCTCCAACCTCTGCTCTCTGCAACAGTACTTCTGCACCCCGTCTCTAAATTCTGCTCTCTGTAACAGTCCTTCTGTACTGCATTCTCCAACCATTACTCTCTGTAACGTTCTTTCTGCACCCGATACTAGAGTCTCTGCTTTCTGTATCAGTCCTTGTGCACCGCAGTCTCTAACTTCTACTCTAAATGTCCTTCCGCACCTTAGTCTCCAACCTCTGCTCTCTGCAACAGTCCTTCTGCACCCCAGTCTCCAACCTATACTCTCTGTAACAGTACTTCTGCACTTCAGTCTCCAACCTCTGCTCTCTGTGGGATCCTTGACCACCGCAGTCTCCCAACTCTGCTCTCTGTAACATTCCTTCTGCACACCAGTCTTCAATCTCTTCTCTCTGCAACGATCATTCAAAACTCCAGAATCCAATCTGCTCTCTGCAACAGTCCTTCTACACTTCAGTCTCCAACAACTGGTCTCTGCAATAGTCCTTCTGCACCACAGTCTGAAAACTCTGCTGTCTGTAACGAATCTCCTACACCTCAGTCTCCTACCTCTGCTCTCTGTTAAAATCTTTCTGCACCTCAGTCTCCGACATCTGCTCTCTGTAAGATCCATCTGAACCCCAGTCTCGAAAATCTGCTCTCTGTAACAGTCCTTCTGCACCTCAGTCTCCAACCTTTGCTCTCTGCAACAGCCTTCTGCATCCCAGTCTGGAAACTCTGCTCTCTGCATCGATCTTTCTGGACCCCAGTCTCCAACGTCTGCTCTCTGCAATAGTCCTTCTGCACCACAGTCTCCAACCTCTGCTCTCTGTAAGATCTTTCTGCACTCCAGTTTGCAAACTCTGCTCTTTCTAACATTCCTTCTCTACCCTAGTCGCCAACTTCGGCTTTTTGCTAGGATCCTGCGGCAACCTAGTCTCCAAAATCTGTCCTCTGCAACAGTCCTTCTGCTCCCCAGTTACCAATATCTGCTCTCTGTAACAGTCCTTCTGTACCACATTCACCAAACTCTGCTCTCTGTAACGGTCCTTCTGCACCCCAGTCTCCAAACTCTGCTTTCTGTATCAGTCCTTCTGAACCCCAGTCTCCAAACTCTCCTATCTGTGTCTATCCTTCTTCACCTCAGTCTCCAACCTGTGCTTTCTGTAACAGTCCTTCTGAACCCAAGTATCCCACCTCTGCTCTCTGTAACAGTCCTTCTATACTGTAGTCTCCAACCTCTGCTCCCTGTAACGGTCCTTCTGCACCCTAATTTACAACCTTTGCTTTCTGTAACAGTCCTTCTGCACCTCAGTCTGAAACCTCTGCTCTCCACGATCCTTCTGCACCACAGTCTCCAACCACTGCTCTCGGTAACAGTCCAACAGCACCTTAGTCTTCAACCTCTGCTATCAGCAACCGAGTCTTCAAAATCTGCTCTCTTTACCAGTCCTTCTGCACTGCAGTCTCCAACCTCTCCTCTCTGTAACAGGCCTTCTGCACGGAAGTCTCCAGCCTCTGCTCTCTGCAACGATCCTTCTGCACCCCAGTCTTTAACCTCCGCTCTCTGCAATGATCCTACTGCACCTGAGTCTCCAACCTCTGATCTCTACAACAGTCCTTCTACACCTCAGTCTCCAAATTCTGCTCTCTGTAAGATCTTTCTGCACCTCAGTCTCCAACCTCTGCTCTCTGTAACACTCCTCTGTACCCCAGTCTCCAACTTCTGCTCTCTATAAGGGTCCTTCTGCACCTCAGTCTCCAACATCTGCTCTCTGCAACACTCCTTCTGAACCCCAGTCTCCTAACTTTGCTCTCTGCAACAGTTTTTTTCTGCACCTCAGTCTTAAACCTGTGCTCTCTGTAAAAGTCCTTCTGCACCCAAGTCTCCAACCTGTGCTCTCAGTAAAAGTCCTTCTGCACCACAGTCTCAAACCTCTGCTCTCTCAAACAATCCTTCTGAACCCCAGTCTCTAAACTCTGCTCTCTGCAACGATCCTTCTGCACCCCAGTCTCCAAAGTTTGCTCTTTGTAAAAGTCCTTCTGCACCCCAGTCTCCCACCTGTGCTCTCAGTAAAAGTCCTTCTAAACACTAATCTCCAAATTCTGCTCTCTGTAAAAGTCCTATTACACCCCATTGTCCATACCTTGCTCACCCCAAGGATACCTCTTCACCCCAGTCTCCATCCTCTGCTCTCTGCAACTTTCCTTTTGCACCCCAAGGATACCTCTTCACCCCAGTCTCCATCCTCTGCTCTCTGCAACTTTCCTTTTGCACCCCAGTCTCCAGAATCTGCTCTCTGCAACAGTCCTTCTTCACCCCAGTCTCCAAAATCTGCTCTCTGTAACAGTCATTCTGGACCCCTATCTTTAACCTCTACTCTCTGCAACAGTCCTTCTACACCCCAGTCTAAAACCTCTGCTCTGAACAAAAGTTTTTCTGCACCCCAGTCTCCAAACTCTTCTCTCTGTAACTATCCTTCTGCACCTCAGTCAAAAACCTCTGCTCTTTGCAAGGGTCCTTCTGCACCTCAATCTCCAAACTCTACTCTCTGTAAGATTTTTTTGCACCCCAGTCTCCAATTTTGCTCTGTAACAGACCTTCTAAATCCCAGTATCCAACCTCTGCTCCCTGTATCAGTCTATATGCACCCCAGTCTCCAAACTCTGCTGTCTGCAACGATCCTTCTGCACCCCAGTCTCCAACCTCTGCTCGCTGCAACATTCCTTGTGCAACCCAGTCTCCAACCTCTACTCTCTGCAACAGTTCTTCTGTACCTCAATCTCCAATCTCTGCTCTATGCAACAATCCTTCTGTGAACAAGTCTCTAACATCTGCTCTCTGAAACAGTCCTTCTACACCCCAGTCTCCAACCTCTCCTCTCTGTAACAGTCTTTCTGTACTTCTGTCTCCTAACTCTGCTCTCTGTATGACCCTTCTGAAACCAAGTCTGCAAACCCTGCTCTTTGTAACAGTCCTTCTGCACCCCAGTCTCCAACCTCTGCTCTCTGGAACAGGCCTTCTGCATCCCAGCCTTCAACCTCTGCTCTCTGTAAGAGGCCTTCTGCACCCCAATCTCAAACCTCTACTCTCTGCAACGATCCTTCTGCACCCCAGTCTCCTACCTCTTCTCTCTTAAACAGTCCTTCTGCACCCCAGTCTCCTACCTCTGCACTCTGTAAGATCCTTCTGCACACCAGTCTCCTACCTCTGCTCTCTGCAACGGTTCTTCTGCACAACAGTCTCCAAACTCTGTTTGCTGCAAAAATCCTTCTACACCCCATTCTCCAAACTCTGCTCTCTATAACAGTCCTTCTGTACCAGAGTCTCCAACCTCTGCTCTCTGTAATGGTCTTTCTGCGCCCCAGTCTCCAACATTTGCTTTCTTTTTCAGTCCTTCTGCACCCCAGTATCCAACCTCTACTCTCTGTAACAGTCCTTCTGCTCCTCAGTCTCTGTAAGTTCCTTGTGCACACCAGTCTCCAACCTCTGATCGCTGTAACAGTTATTCTGCACCCCAGTCTTCTACCTCTGCTCTCTGCAACGGTCCTTCTGCACAACAGTCTCCAAACTCTGTTTGCTGCAAAAATTTTTCTACACCCCATTCTCCAAACTCTGCTCTCTATAACAGTCCTTCTGTACCAGAGTCTCCAACCTCTGCTCTCTGTAACGGTCTTTCTGCCCCCCAGTCTCCAACATTTGCTTTCTTTGTCAGTCCTTCTGCACCCCAGTATCCAACCTCTGCTCTCTGTAACAGTTTTCTGCTCCTCAGTCTCCAACCTCTGCTTTCAGCAAGAGTCCTTCTGAACCCCAGTCTCCAACCTCTGCTGTCTGCAACTATCCTTCTGCACCCCAGTATCAAACCTATGCTCTCTGTAAAAGTCCGTCTTCACCCCAGTCTCCAACCTCTGCTCTCTGTAATGATCCTTCTACACCCTAGTCTCAAACATCCGCTCTCTGTAACAGTCCTTCTGCTCCGCAGTCTCCAAACTCTTTTCTCTGTAAGATCGTTCTGAAACCCATTCTCCAACGTCTGCTATCTGTAACTGTCCTTCTGCACTCCAGTCTTTAACCTCTGCTCTCTGCAACAGTCCTTCTGCACCTCAGTCTCCAAACTCTGCTTTCTGCAACAGTCCTTCTGCACCCAAGTCTTCAATCTCTGCTCTCCGCAACATTCCTTCTGCATCCCAGTCTGCAAACTGTGCTCTCTGTAAAAATCTTTCTGCACCCCAGTTTCCAAACTCTGCTCTCTGTAACGATCCTTCTCCACCCCAGTCTCGAACCTCTGCTCTCTGCAACGATCCTTCTGCACCCCATTCTCAAACCTCTGGTCTCTGCAACAGTCCTTGTGAACCCCAGTCTCCAACATCTGCTTTGTGCCACAGTTTTTCTGAACCTCAGTCTGAAAACTCCTCTCTCTGTAATCCTCAATCTGCAACCCAGTCTCCTACCTCTGCTCTCTGTAACAGTCCTTCTGTACCTCAGTCTCCAATCTCTGCTCTATGAAACAATCCTTCTGTGCACAAGTCTATAACATCTGCTCTCTTAAACAGTCCTTCTACACCCCAGTCTCCAACCACTGCTCTATGCAACAATCCTTCTGCACCCCAGTCTCCAACCTCGGCTCTCTGTAACAGTCTCACAGTCTCAAACCTCTGTTCTCTGTAAGGGTCCTTATGCACCCTAGTATCCAACTTCTTCTTTCTGTATCAGTCGTTTTGAACCACAGTCACCAAACTCTGCCCTCTGTAACCGTCCTTCTGTAACTCAGTCTGCAACCTCTGCTCTCTGCAACAGTCCTTCTGAACCCCAGTCTCCATCCTCTGCTCTCTGCAACAGTCATTTTGTACCCCAGTCTCCAAAATCTGCTCTCTGCAACAGTCATTCTCCAACTCAGTCTCTAAACTTTGCTCTCTGTAACAGTCCTTCTGTACTGCATTCTCCAACCTCTGCTCTCTATAATAGTACTTCTGCACCCGAGTCTCCAACCTCTGCTTTCTGTGTCAGTCTGTCTGCACCCCAGTCTTAAACCTGTGCTTTGTTTAACTGTCCTTCTGCACTTTAGTCCTCAACTTCTGCTCTCTGCTACAGTCATTCTGGACCCCAATCTTAAACCTCTACTCTCAGCAACAGTACTTCTACATCCCAGTCCATCTGCACCCCAGTCTCCAAACTCTGCTCGCTGCAACATTCCTTGTGCAACCCAGTCTCCAACCTCTACTCTCTGCAACGGTCCTTCTGTACCTCAGTCTCTAATCTCTGGTCTATGAAACAATGCTTCTGTGCACAAGTCTCTAACATCTGCTATCTTAAACAGTCCTTCTGCACCTCAGTCTCCAAATTCTGCTCTCTGTAACAATCCTTCTGCACCTCAGTCTCCAACCTTTGCTCTCTGCAACTATCCTTCTGCACCCCAGTCTGAAACCTCTGATAGCTGCAACAGTCCTTGTGAAGCCCAGTCTCCAACATCTGCTTCCTGCAACAGTTCTTCTGTACCTCAGTCTGAAAACTCTGCTCTCTGCAATAATCCATCTGCACCCCAGTCTCAAAACTCTGCTCTCTGTAACAGTCCTTTTGTAACTCAGGCTCCAATCACTGCTCTCTTCAACAGTACTTCTACACCCAAGTCTCCATACTCTGATCGCCCCAATGGTCCTTCTGCACCCCAGTCTCCAAACTCTGTTCTTTACATCGGTTCTTCTGCAACGCAGACTCCAACCTCTGCTCTCTCTAACAGTCCTTCTGTACCAATCTCTCCAACCTCTGTTCTCTGTTAGGGTCCTTATGCACCTCAGTATGCAACCTCTGCTTTCTCTTTCAGTCCTTTTGAACCACAGTCTCCAAACTCTGGCCTCTGTGACGGTCCTTCTGCAATTCAGTCTGCAACCTCTGCTCTCTTCAACAGTCCTTTTGCACCCCAGTCTCCAACTTCTGCTCTCTGCAACAGTCATTCTGCACCCCAGTCTCCAAACTTTGCTCTCTGTAACAGTCCTTCTGTACTGCATTCTGCAACCTCTGCTCTCTGTAAGGGTACTTCGGCACCAGAGTCTCTAACCTCTGCTTTCTGTGTCAGTCCTTCAGCAATCCAGTCTCCAATCTCTGCTTTTTGTAACTGTCCTTCTGCACCTTAGTCTCCAACTTCTGCTCTCTACTACAGTCTTTCTGGACCCCAATCTCAAACCTCTACTCTCTGCAACAGTCCTTTTACATCCCAGTCTAAAACCTCTGCTCTCTGCACCTATGTCTCCAACCTGTGCTCTCTGTAACAAGCCTTCTGCACCTCATTCTCCAACCTCTGCTCTCTGCAACGGTCCTTCTGCACCTCAGTCTCCAACCTCTACTCTCTGTAACAGTGCGTCTACACCTCAGTCTCCATTCTCTGCTCTCTGTAAGATTTTTCTGCAACCCAGTCTCCAAACTCTACTCTCTGTCGCAGTCCTTCATCACCCCAGTCTCCTAATTGTGCTCTTTGTAAAAGGCCTTATGCATTCCAGTCTCCAACCTCTGCTCTCTGTATCAATCCATCTGCACCCCAGTCTCCAACGTCTGCTATCTGTAACTGTCCTTATGCACCCCAGTCTTTAACCTCTGCTCTCTGCAACACTTTTTCTGCACCTCAGTCTCTAAACTCTGCTTTCTGCAACAGTCCTTCTGCACTCAAAACTCCAATTTCTTCTCTCCACAACACTCCTTCTGCACCCATTCTCCAACCTGTGCTCTCTTTAAATTTTTTCTGCACCCCAGTCTCCGAACTCTGCTCTCTGTACAGATCCTTCTCCACCCCAGTCTTGAACCTCTGCTCTCTGCAACGATCATTCTGCACCTCAGTTTCCAAACTTTGCTCTCTGTAAGTATCCTCCTGTACCTCAGTCTCGAACCTCTGCTGTCTGCAACGATCCTTCTGCACCCCAGTCTGAAAACTCTGCTAGCTGCAACAGTCCTTGTGAACCCTGGTCTCCAATATCTGCTTCCTGCAACAGTTCTTCTGTACCTCAGTCTGAAAACTCTTCTCTCTGCAACAGTCTTTCTACACCCCAGTCTCCATACTCTGCTCGCCCCAACGATCCTTCTGCACCCCAGTCTCCAACGTCTGCTCTCTGAAACAGTCCTTCTACACCCCAGTCTCCAACCTCTGCTCTCTGCAACAGTCCTTCTACACCCTAGTCTCAATACTCTGCTCTCCCAAATGATCCTTCTGCACCCCAGTCTCCAAACTCTGTTCTCTACATAAGTTCTTCTGCACCCCAGTCTCCAACCTCGGCTCTCTGTAACAGTCCTTCTGTACCCCCGTCTCCAACCTCTGTTCTCTGTAAGGGTCCTAATGCACCCGAGTATCCAACCTCTGCTTTCTGTATCAGTCGTTTTGCACCACCTTCTCCAAACTCTTCCCTCACTAACAGTCCTTCTGCAACTCAGTGTGCATCCTCTGCTCTCTGCAACAGTCCTTCTGCACCCCAGTCTCCATGCTCTACTCTCTGCAATAGTCCTTTTGAACCCCAGTCTCCGACATCTGCTCTCTGCAACAGTCATTCTTCACCCCAGTCTCCAACCTCTGCTCTCTGTTACAGTTAATCTGTAGTGCATTCTCCAAACTCTGCTCTAGGTAAAGATACTTCTGCACCCGAGTCTCCAACCTCTGCTTTCTCTATCAGTCTTTCTGCACCCCAGTCTCTAAACTGTGCTCTGTGTAACTGTACTTCTGCAACTTAGTCTCCAACCTCTGCTCTCTGCTACACTCTTTCTGGACCCAAATTTCCAAACTCTACTCTCTGCAACAGTCTTTCTACATTGCAGTCTAAAACCTCTGCTCTCTGCAACAGTCCTTCTGCATGCCAATCTCCAACCTCTACTCTCAGCAACAGTCTTTCTGAACTTCAATCTTCAAACTCTGCTCTCTGCAACATTCCTTCTGAACCCCAGTATCAAACCATTGCTCTCTGTAAAAGTCCGTCTGCACCCCAGTCTCCAACCTCTGCTCTCTGTAACGATCCTTCTGCACCTCCTTCTCCAAACTCTTTTCTCTGTAAGATTTTTCTGAAACCCAGTCTCCAACATCTCTTCTCTGTAACAGTCCTTCTGCAACCCAGTCTTTAACCTCTGCTCTCTGCAACAGTCCTTCTTCACCTCAGTCTCCAAACTCTGCTTTCTGCAACAGTCCTTTTGCAAACAAATCTCCAAACTCTGCTCTCCACAACATTCCTTCTGCACCCAAGTCTCCAACCTGTGCTCTCTTTAAAAGTCCTTCTGCACCCCAGTCTCCAAACTCTGCTCTCTGTAACGATCCTTCTGCACCCCAGTTCTTGAACCTCTGCTCTCTGCAAGGATCCTTCTGCACCTCAGTCTCCAACCTCTGCTCTCTGCAACGATCCTCTGCACCCCTGTCTCTAAACTCTGCTCGCTGCAACAGTTCTTGGGCAACCCAGTCTACAACATCTGCTCTCTGCAACAGTTCTTTTGTACCTCAGTCTGAAAACTCTGCTCTCTGCAATAATCCTTCTGCACCCCAGTCTCCAACCTCTGCTCTCTGTAACAGTCCTTCTGTACCTCAGTCTCCAAACTCATCTCTCTGTAAGACCCTTCTGAAACCCAGTGTGCAAACTCTGCTCTCTGTGACATTCCTTCTGCACCCCTGTCTCCAACCTGTGCTCTCTGTAACATACCTTCTGCACTCCAGTCTCAAACCTCTGCTCTCTGTAAGAGGCCTTCTGCAGAACAGTCTCCAACCTCTACTCTCTGCAATGATACTTCTGCACCCCAGTCTCCAACATCTGCTCACTACAAAAGTCCTTCTGCAATCCAGTCTCCAACCTCTGCTCTCTGCGATATCCTTCTGCACACCAGTCTCCAACTCCTGCTCTCTGTAACAGTTCTTCTGCAACCTAGTCTCCAAACTCTGCTCTCTGTAACAATAATTCTGCACCTCAGTCTACAACCTTTGTTCTCTGCAAGGGTCCTTCTGCACCCCAATCTCTAACCTCTGTTTTCTGATACTGTCTTCTGCACCCCAGTCTCCAACCTATGCACTCTGTAATAGTCCTTTTATACCAGATTCTCCAACATCTGCTCTCTGTAACGGTCCTTCTGCACGCCAGTCTCCAACATCTGCTTTCTCTATAAGTCCTTCTGCACCCCGGTCTCCAACCTCTGCTTTCTGCAACAGTCTTTCTGCACCCAAGTCTCCAACCTCTGCTAACTGCAACATTCCTTCTGCACCCAGTCTTTAAACTCTGCTCTCTGTAATGATCCTTCTGCACCGCAGTCTCGAACCTCTGCTCTCTGCAACGATATTTCTGTACCTCAGTGTCCAAACTCTTCTCTCTGCAAAGATCCTATTGCACCCCAGTCTCAAAGCTCTTCTAGATGCAACAGTCCTTGTGAACACCAGTCTCCAACATCTACTCTCTGCAACAGTTCTTCTGTACCTCAGTCTGAAAACTCTGCTATCTGCAATAATCCATCTGTACCCCAGTCTCCAACCTCTACTCTCTGTAACAGTCCTTCTGTACCTCAGTCTCCAATCTCTGCTCTATGCAACAGTCTTTCTGCACCCAAGTCTCCAACATCTGCTCTCTGAAACAGTCCTTCGACAACCCAGTCTCCAACCTCTGCTCTCTGTAACATTCCTTCTACACCATAGTTTCCATACTCTGCTCGCCCAAACGATCCTTCTGCACCCCAGTCTCCAAATTCTGCTCTCTGCAGCAGTCCTTCTTCACCCCAATCTCCAACCTCTGCTTGCTGTAATATGCTTCTGTACCCCAGTCTCCAAACTCTACTCTCTGTAACAGTTCTTCTGCACCACAGTCTCCAAGCTCTGCTCTCTGTTACAATCCTTCTGCACCCCAGTCTCCAACCTCTGCTTTCTGTATCAGTCCTGCACCCCAGTCTCCAACCTTTGCGCTCTGTAACAGTCCTTCTGAACCTCAGTCTCTATCCTTGCTATCTGAAACAGTCCTTCTACAACCCAGTCTTTAACCACTGGTCTCTGCAACAATCCTTTGGCACCCCAGTCTCCAACGTCTGCTCTCTACAACAGTCCTTCTGCATCCCAGTCTCCAACCTCTGCTCTCTATAAGATCCTCCTGCACCCCAGTATCCAACCTCTGCTATCTTCAAAGTTTTTTCGGCACCTCAGTCGCCAACCTCTGCTCTCTGTAATGGTCCTTCTGATACCCAGTCTAAAAACTCTGCATTCTGTATCAGTCCTTCTGCACCTCAGTCTCAAACCTCTGCTCTCTTTAACAATTCTTCTGCACCTCAGTCTTCACACTCTACTCTCTGCAATTGTCCTTCTGCAGGTCAGCCTTCAAACTCAACTCTCTGTAACAGTTATTCTGCATCTCAGTGTACAAACTCTACTCTCTGTTAGATCCTTTTGCAAACCAATCTCCAAACTCTGCTCTCTGTAACAGTCCTTCTACACCGCTTCTCCAAACACTGCTCTCTGTCACAGGCTTTCTGCACCACAGTCTCCAACATCTACTCTCTGGAACAGTCCATATGCACACAAGTCTCCAACTTCTGCTCTCTGCCACAGTCATAACGCTCCCCAGTCTCTACCATCTGCTCTCTACATTAGTCTTTCTGCAACTCAGTCTAAAAACTCTGCTCTCTGCCACGATCCTTCTGCACCCCAGTCTCCAACCTGTGTTCTCTGCAACAGTCTTTCTGCACCACAGTCTCCAAACTCTGCTTTCTGTAACAGTCCTTCTGTACCGCAGTCTCCAACCTCTTTTCTCTGTAATGGTCCTTCTGCACCCCAGTCTTTAAACTCTGCTTTCTGTACCAGTTCTTCTGAACAACAGCCTCATACCTCTCCTCTCTGTAACAGTCCTTCTGCACCTAAGTCTCCAACCTCTGCTGTATGCAACAGTCTTTCTGCAACCTAGTCTTCAACCTCTGCTGTCTGCAAGAATCATTCTGCACCCCAGTCTCCAACATCTGTTTTCAGGATCAGTCCTGGACCACAGTCTCCAAAATCTGCTTTCTGTAACAGTCCTTCTCTACCTCAGTCTCCAACCTCTGCTCTCTGCAACAATTCTGCTGCACTGCAGTCTCCATCGTCTGCTCTCTGCCACAGTCCTCCTGCGTCTCAGACTCCAACCTCTGCTCACTGTAAGATTCTTCTGTACCCCAGTCTCCAACCTCTGCTCTCTTCAACGGTCCTTCTGCACCCCAGTCTCCAACCTCTGTTCTCTGCATCAGTCCTTGTGCACCATAGTCTCCAACATCTACTCTCTGCAACAGTTCATTTCCACCCCAGTCTCCAACCTCTGCTCTCTGTAACAGTCCTTCTGTACTGCAGTCTCCAAACACTGCTCTCTGTAAGGGTATTTCTGGATCCCAATCTCCTACCGCTCCTAACTGCAACAGTCCTTCTACACCCCAGACTAAAACCTCTGCTCTCTGAAACAGTCCTTCTGCACCCCAGTCTCCAACCTCTGCTCTCTGTATCAATCTTTCTGCACCTCATTCTCCAAGCTCTGCTCTCTGCAATGATCCTTCTCCAACTCAGTCTTCGAACTCTACTCTTTGTAACAGTACTTCTGCACCTCAGTCTTCAACCTCTTCTCTCTGTAAGATCCTTCTGCAACCCAATCTCTAAACTCTGCTCTCTGTAACAGTCATCGTGCACCCCAATCTCAAATCTCTGCTCTCTTTAACAGGCTTTATTCACCCGAGACTCCAAACTCTGCTCTATGTATCTGTCCTTCTGGACCTCAGTCTCCAGCATCTGCTCTCTGCAATGATCCATCTGCACCCTGTCTCCAACCTATGCTCACTGCAACAGTCCATGTGCACCCAGTCTCCAACATCAGCTCTCTGCAACAGATCTTCTTTACTTCAGTATGAAAACTCTGCTCTCTGCAACAATCCTTCTGCAATGCAGTCTCCAAACTCTGCTCTCTGTAACAGTCCTTCTGTACATCAGTCTCCAACCTCTGCTTTCTGTAAGACCCTTCTAAACCGAGTCTGCAAATCCTGCTCACTGAAACACTCCTTCTGCAAACCAGTCTCCAATCTCTGCTCTCTGTAACAGGCCTTCTGTACAGCAGTCTCCCACCTCTTCTCTCTCTAAGAATCTTTCAGCAGTCCAGTCTCCACCTCTACTCTCTTCAACGATTCTTCTGCAACTCAGTCTCCAACTTCTGCTCTCTTCAACGATTCTTCTGCACACCAGACTCCACCTCTGCTCTCTGTAACTGTTTTTCTGCAAATCAGTCTCCAAACTCTGCTCTCTGCAACCATCCTTCTGCACCCCTGTCTCTAAGCTCTGCTCTCTGCAATGATCCTTATGCACCCCAGTCTCCAACATCTGCTCTCTGCAACAGTCTTTCTGCACCCCAGTCTCCAATGTCTCCTCTTTTTAACACTCCTTCTGCACCCCAGTTTCCAACCTCTGTTCTTTGTAAGGTCCTAATGTACCCCAGTTTCCAAACTCTGCTCTCTGTAACATTCTTCTCCAACCCAGTCTACAACCTCTGCTTTCCTCAAGGGTCCTGCTGCAACCCAGTCTACAACATCTGTTCTCTGCAACAGTCCTTCTACTTTCCAGTATCAAACCTCTTCTCTCTGTAACAGTCCTTCTGTACCGTAGTCTCCAACCTCTGCTTTCTCTAACGATCCTTCTGCACCCCAGTCTCAAACCTCTGCTTTCTGTATAAGTCCGTCTGAATTACGGATTCCAACCTCTGCTTTCTGTAACAGTCCTTCTGCAACTTTGTCTCAAACCTCTGAACTCTGCAACCTTACTTCTGCACCACATTCTCTAACCTCTGCTCTCTGTAACAGTACTTCTGTACTACAGTCTCCAAACTCTGCTCTCTGTAACGGTTCTTCTGCACCCCAGTCTCAACCTCTGCTTTCTGTATCAGTAATTCTTCACCACAGTCTCCAAACTTTGCTCTCTGTAACATTCTTTCTGCACCTCAGTCTCCAAACTCTGCGCTCTGAAACAATTCTTATGCAACCCAGTCTCCAAACTCTGCTCTCAGCAACAGTTCTTCTGAACCCCAGTCTCCAACATCTGCACTCTGAAACAGTTCTTCTATAAACCATTCTCCAACCTCTTCTTTCTGTAACAGTTTTCCTGTATTGCAGTCTCCGAACTCTGCTCTCTGCAATGGTCCTTGTGCACCCCAGTCTCAAACCTCTGCTTTCTGTATCAGTCTTTTTGAACCCCAGTCTCCAAACTCTGCTCTCTGTAACAGTTATTCTGCACCTCAGTCTCCAAATTCTGCTCTCTTCAACAGTCCTCGGCACCCAAGTCTCCAACACCTGCACCCTGCAACAGTCCTTCTTAACCTCATTCTCCCACCTCTGCAATTTGCAACAGTCCTTCTGCACCCCAGTCTCCAACCTCTTCTCTCTGTAACAATCCTTCTGCACCTCTGTCTCCACCTCTGCTCTCTGTAATGGTCCTTCTGCACCTCAGTCTTCAACCTCCACTCTCTGTAACAGTCCTTCTGCACCTTAGTCTTCAACCTCTGCTCTCTGTAAGATCCTTCTGCAACCTAGTCTCCAAACTCTGCCCTCTGTAACACTCGTTCTGCATCCTTTCACCAAACACTGCTCTCTATAACAGGCCTTCTGCACCCCAGTATACAACCTCTGCTCTCTGCCACAGTCTTTCTAAACCCCAGTTTCCAACCTTTGCTCTCTGCAACAGTCCTTCTGCACCCCAGTATCCAACTTCTGTTCTCTGTAACAATCTTTCTGCACCTCAGTTTCCAAATTCTTACCTCTGCAATAGTCCTACTGCTCCCCAGTCTCTAGCCTCTGCTCTCTGCAACGATCTTTCTGCACCCCAGTCTCCAACATCTGCTCTCTGCAACAGTCTTTGTTTACATCAGTCAGAAAACTCTGATCTCTGCAAGGATCCTAGTGCACCACAGTCTCCAACCTCTGCTCTCCTTAACAGTCCTTCTGAACCCCAGTCTCCTACCTCTGCTCTCTGTAAGATCCTTCTCTACCCCAGTCTCCAACCTCTGCTCTCTGCAAGTGTCCTTCTGCACGACAGTCTCAAACCTCTTGTCTTGGCAACAGTCCTTCCTCACCTCAGTCTCCAACCTCTGCTTTATGTAAGATATTTCTGCAACAAAGTCTCGAAACTCTGCTCTCTGTAACAGTCCTTATGCACCCCAGTCTCAAACCTCTGCTCTGTGCAACAGTTCGTCTGCACCGCAGTCTCCTACCTCTGCACTCTGAAAGATCCTTCTGCACCTCAGTCTCCAATCCCTGATCTCCGTAGCAGTCCTTCTTCACCCCACTCTCAAACCTCTGCTCTCTGTAACAATCTTTCTGCACCTAAGTCTCCAACATCTGCTCTCTGCAACGGTCCTTCTGCACCCCATTCTCTAACCCCTGTTGTCTGCAAGAGTTCTTCAGCATGTCAGTCTCCAACATCTGCTCCCTGCAAAAATCCTTCTGCACCCCAGTCTCCAACCATTGCTTTCGGTAACATTTCTTCTGCACCTCAGTCTCAAAACTCTGCTCTATGTCAGATACTTCTGGCACACAGTCTCCATTCTCTGCTCTTTGTAACAGTCCTTCTGCATCCCAGTCTCCAACCTCTGCTCTGTGCAAGTTCCTCTGCACCCCAATCTCCAATCTCTGCTCTCTGTTAGATTCTTCTGCACCCCAATCTCAAAACTCTGATCTCTGTAACAGTCCTTTTTCACCCTAGTCTCAAACCTCTGCTCCCTGCAACAATTTTTCTGCACCCCAGTCTCCAACTTCTGCTCTCTGCAACAGTTTTTCTGCACCCCAGTCTTTAATATCTACTCTCTTAAACAATCCTACTGCATCCCATTCTCCCACCTCTGCACTCTGCAACAGTCCTTCTGTACCCTGGTCTACAAACTCTGCTCTCTGTAACAGTTCTTCTGTACTGCAGTCTCCAACCTCTGCTTTCTGTAAGGTTCATTCTCGACCCAAGTCTCCAACCTCTGCTTTCTGTATCAGTCCTTCTGCACCACAGTCTCCAACCTCTGCTCTCTGTAACACTCCTTCTGCATCTCATTCGTTAACATCTGCTCCCTGTATAAGTCCTTCTGCACCCCAGTCTCCAAACTCTGCTCTCTGCAGCAGTCCTTCTACACTCCAGTCTTAAAACTCTGCTCTTTGTAACAGTCCTTCTGCAACCCAGTTTTCAATCTCTGCTCTCTGCAACGATTTTTCTGCATCCCAGTCTCCAACATCTGCTCTCTGCAACCGTCCTTCTGCACCCAAGTCTCCAACCTCTGCTCTCTGCAACGATCCTTCTGCACACCAGTCTCCAACCTCTGCTCTCTGCAATAATCCTAATGCACCCCAGTCGCCAAACTTCTCTCTGTAACAATCCTTCTGCACAACAGTCTCCAAACTATGCTCTACGTAATATTCTTCTGCAACCCAGTTTCCAATCTCTGCTCTCTGCAACGATCCTTCTGCATCCCCGTCTCAAACTTCTGCTCACTGCAACCGTCCTTCTGCACCCACGTCTCCAACCTCTGCTGTCTGTAATAATCCTACTACACCCCAGTCGCCAAACTTTGCTCTCTGTAACAATCCTTCTGCACCCCAGTCTCCAACCTCTGCTCTCTGTAACAGTCCTTCTGCATCTCAGTCTTTAACATCTGCTTTGTATAACAGTCCTTCTGCACCCAAGTCTCCAAACTCTGCTCTACATAATATTCTTCTGCAACCCAGTCTCCAATCTCTGCTCTCTGTAACAGCTCATCTGCACCCAGTCTCCAACCTCTGCTCTCTGTAACAGCCTTCTGCACTCCAGTCTCCAAACTCTGCTCTCTGTATCAGGCCATCTGCACCCCAGTCTCCAACCTCTGCTCTCTGTAACAGTCCTTCTGCATCTCAGTCTTTAACATCTGCTCTGTATAACAGTCCTTCTCTACCCAAGTCTCCAAACTCTGCTCTCTGCAAAAGTCCTTCTACACTTTAGTCTTCAACCTCTACTCTGTATAACAGTCATTCTGCAAACCAGTCTCCAACCTCTGCTCTCTGTAACAATCCTTCTGCACCACAATCTCCAAACTCTGCTCTACGTAATATTCTTCTGCAACCCAGTCTCCAAACTCTGTTCTCTGTAATAGCCGTTCTGTACCCAGTCCCCAACCTCTGCTCTCTGTAACAGCCTTCTGCACCCCAGTCTCCAAACTCTGCTCTCAGTATCAGTCCTTCTGAACCCCAGTATCCAAACTCTGCTATCTTTAACAGTCTTTCTGCATCTCAGTCTCCTAACTCTACTCTCTGCAACAGTTCTTCTGCACACCAGTCTCCAAAGTCTGCATTCTGAAACAGTTCTTCTCCACTCCAGTCTCAAACCTCTGCTCTCTGTAACAGTCCTCCTGTATTGCAGTCTCCACACTCTGCTGTCTGTAATGGTCCTTCTGAACCTCAGACCCCAACCTCTGCTTTATGTATCAGTCCTTCTGCACTCCAGTCTCCAAACTCTGCTATCTGCAACTCTCCTTCTGAACCTCAGTCTCCAAATTCTACTCTCTGCAAAAGTCCTTCTACACCCATGTCTCCAAAACCTGCTCCCTGCAACAGTCTTTCTTCAAACCAGTTTCCAACCTCTGCTATGTGGAACAGTCCTTCTGCACACCAGTCTCCAAACTCTGCTCTCTCCAACAGCCCTTCTACACTCAAGTCTTCAACCTCTGTTCTGTGTAACAGTCCCTCTGAAACACAGTTTCCAATCTCTGCTCTCTGCAACGATCCTTCTGCATCCCAGTATCCAACATCTGCTCTCTGCAATAATCCTACTGCACACCAGTCGCCAACCTCTGCTCTCTGTAACAATCCTTCTGCACTCCAGTCTCCAAACTCTGCTCTACGTAATATTTTTCTGCAACCTAGTCTCCAAACTTTGCTCTCTGTAACAGCCCTTCTGTACCCAGTCTCCAACCTCTGCTCTCTGTAACAGCCTTCTGCACCCCAGTCTCCAAACTTTGCTCTCTGCAACAGTCCTTCTGCACCCCAGTCTCCAAACTCTGCTCTCCTTAACAGTCTTTCTGCATCTCAGTCTCCTACCTCCACTCTCTGCAACAGTTTTTCTGCACACCAGTCTCCAACTTCTGCACTCTTAAACAGTTCTTCTCCACTCCAGTCTCCAACCTCTGCTCTCTGTAACAGTCCTCCTGTATTGCAGTCTCCAAACACTGCGCTCTGTAATGGTCCTTCTGCAGTGCCCAAACTCTGCTTTTTGTATCAGTCTTTCTGCACCTCAGTCTCCAACCTCTTTTATCTGCAACAGTCTTCTGCACCTCAGTCTCCAAATTCTACTCTCTAAAAAAGTCCTTCTGCACCCATGTCTTAAACACGTTCTCCCTGCAAGAGTCTTTCTTCACCCCAGTTTCTAACCTCTGCTATCTGCAACAGTCCTTCTGCACACCAGTCTCCAAACTCTGCTCTCTGTAACAGTCTTTCTGCACCTCAGTCTCCAAATTATGCTCTGTTCAACAGTCCTTCTGCACCCGTCTCCAACCTCTGCTCTCTTCAACAGTCCTACTACACCCCAGTCTTCAACCTCTGCTCTGTGTACCAGTCCTTCTGCACCCCAGTATCCAACCTCTGCTCTCTGTAACAGTCCTTCTTCACCATATTCTCTAACCTTTGCTCTCTGTTACAGTCTTTGTATACCGCAGTCTCCAACCTCTGCTCTCTCTAACAGTCCCTCTGCACCCCAATTTCCAACCTCCGCTTTCTGTAACAGGTCTTCTGCACCTCAGTCACCAAACTCTGCTCTTTGTAACCGTCCTTTTGCACCTCAGTCTCCATCCTCTGCTCTCTCTAACAGTCCTTCTGCACCTCAGTCTGAAACCTCTGCTCTCTTCACGATCCTTCTGCACCCCAGTCTCCAACCACTGTTCTCTGTAAAAGTCGTCCTGAACCTCAGTCACCAACCTCTACTCTCTGTAAGATCCTTCTGCAACCCAGCCTCAAAACTCTTCTCTCTATAACAGTCCTTCTGTAACCCAGCCTCACAAGTCTGCTCTCTATACCAGTCCTTCTGAAATCCAGTCTCCAAACTCTGCTCTCTGTAGCAGGCCTTCTGCACCCCAGTCTCCAAACTCTGCTCTCTGAAACAGTCCTTCTGCAGGACAGTCTCAAACCTCTGCTCATTTTAACGGTCTTTCTGCACCCTAGGCTTCCACCTCAGCTTTCTGAATCATAATTCTTCAAACCAATCTCCAACGTCTACTCTACGTAACAGTCCTTCTTCAACTCAGTCTCCAAACTCTGCTCTCTGCAACAGTCCTTCTGCACCCCAGTCTCCAAACTTTGCTTTCTGCAAAATTCCTTCTGTACCCAGAGTTTAACCTGTTCTCTCTGTAACAGTCTTTCTGCACCCAAGTCTCTTAACTCTGCTCTCTGTAACGATCCTTCTTCAGCCCAGTCTCAAACTCTGCTCTCTGCAATGATTCCTCTGCAACTCTGTCTCCAACTTCTTCTGTCTTCAACGATCCTTCTGCACCTCACTTTTCAAACAATGCTCTCTGTAACAGTTTTTCTGCATCTCAGTCTCCAACCTCTGCTCTCTGCAACCGTCCTATTGCACCCCAGTCTCCAACCTCTGCTCTCTACAATGATCCTTCTGCACCCCAGTCTTCACCATCTCCTCTCCTTAACACTCCGTCTGCACCCCAGTCTCCAAACTCTGTTCTCTGTAAGGTCCTTCTGCACCCCAGTTTCCAAACTCTGCTCTCTGTAACATTCCTTCTCCAACCCAGTCTCCAACATCTGCTTTCTTTAATGGTCCTGCTGCAACCCAGTCTCCAAACTTTGTTCTCTGAAACAGTCCTTCTGCTCCCCAATTTTCAATCTCGGCTCTCTGTAACAGTCCTTCTGTTCCGCAGTCTCCAACTTCTGCAGTCTGAAATGGTCCTTCTGCACCCTAGTCTCCAACCTCTGCTTTTTGTATCAGCCCTTCTGCACCACAGTCTCCAAACTCTGCTCTCTTTTACAGTCCTCTGCACCTCAGTCTCCAAACTCTGCTTTCTGTAGTATCCTTCTGAAACCAAGTCTCCAAACTCTGCTATCTGTAACAGTCCTTCTGCACACCAGTCTCCAACCTCTGCTCTCTTCCACAATCCTTCTTCACCCCAGTCTCCAACCTCTGCTCTCTTCAACAGCCATTCTGAACCCCAGTCTCCAACATCTGCTCTCTGCAACAGTCCTTCTTCACCTCAGGCTGAAAACTCTGCTCTCTTCAATGATCCTTGTGCACCCCAGTCTCCAAACTCTGCTTTCTGTAACAATCCTTCTGCACCTCAGTCTACAACTTCTGCTCTCTGCAACTGTTCTTCTACAACCCAGTCTTTAACATCTACTCTCTGAAACAGTCCTTCTACACCCCTGTCCAAATGCAGAAGAATGAGACCTGAACTGTCGCTCACCCTGCAAAAAATCAACTCAAAATTCATTAAAGACCCAGGCACTAGACCAGAAATTATGCAGTTTCGAGGAAAAAAACAAAGTCAATACTCCAACCTACAGGCAGAGGCAATGACTTTCTCAATAGGATGCCAAAGCTCAGGAGATAACAGCAAAAGTTAGCTAATAGGATGGCATCAAATGAACAAGGTTCTGCACAGCAAAGGAGACAATTAGAATATGAAGAGAGAACCTAAGGAAAGGGAGAAAATCTTTATGAGGTGCTCTTCTAAAAGAGGATGAATATTTAGAATATTAATAAAGAACTCAAAAAACTTAAGATCAAACCCACAATTATTAAATAACCCAATTATCAAATAACCAAATAACCAAATGGGAAACTAAATGAACTAAACAGACACATCTTAGAAGAAAATATGTGAGTGGCTAACAAATATATGAAAATAATTGCAAGTCAAGACTACCCTGAGATTTCATCTCACTTCAGTGACAAAGGCAACCACCAAGAATAAAAACACAAATGAGTGTGACAAGGAGAGAATTGAAGAGAAAGAAGCACTCTCACCCTGTTGGTGGGAATGTAAATCAGCACAACCACCACGGAAATCGGGATGGAGGCTCCTCAGGAGTAGCCAAGGAATACTCTGCGACCCATCTTTACCTCTGCTTGGTATTTATCACAGCGGATCGAAGTCATCATACTATAATGACACATACATGCCCATGAACCAGCCGAGCTGACATCAGTGGACAAATGGATAAAGAACATCTGGTATATGCACACTGGAATTTCATTCAGTTATAAAGAAGAACAAAATTATGTCATGCTGGAAGATGGATGGATCTTCAGAACATTAATGGAAATAAGCAACTCAGAAAGTTAAGGGCCATATGTTTTTCCTCTGTTAAAGCTAGAGGGGAAAAAGGAAGGAAAGTTGGGAAGGGAATCTCATCATGAAAGTTGAAGGAAGATCAGTAGAGTCAAGGCACCAGGGGAGGAGGTGAGGAAAAGGGAAATATTGTAATGATATTGGCCAAAGTTCACGGTTATTTTGTGTGCATGTTCAAATATGTGTCAGCAAATCCCACCATTATGGACCACTACAATGCACCAATGAATTGTGAAAAGAAGCGTTTCACATTACATGGGACAGGCACTATTCTAGGAGGGTGCCCATTTTTACCCGTCTATAAATACCACAATCATTTACCACTGTCAAAAATCTCTACAGATTCAAATGTTCTGATCACTACTCCACCACATGGCATCTTCTACTTCAGGGTCCCCTTATTCTCACTAAAATCAGGGAGCCCGTTTCAACGATGCCTTCTGTTAATGTCTTCCCAGGCTGCCGAGGACAGCGGCTGCGGGTTTCACAAAGATCTGGTGCTGCCTTCTGAACGCATGTCCACGAGGCCTTGGCGAAGGCTGGTGCTCCAGGCCCTCCTCCAGATCCAGCTGTGAGGCCAGGGAAGGGGTCACATAACACGCCATCAAACACCTTATTTATTTCTGATCACCATCCACTCCATTATTCCAGGATCATATTGGTCATTGAACTTAAGCAAACACTGAGTCCAGATTTCAGTCCATCAACCAAAGAGAGTCTAATAGCCACTCCCCGTGGCTCAGGAAAATCCTTGGCCCTAACATTTCTGGTGATTACGTTCCACTGGTATTTTGCCATTCTAATTAATGGGGTCTCAATCATTCCCCCATTAATGTCCTAATTGACATAAGAGAGACCTGGAGAAATTGTGGATTTATAATTTTCTTTGTACTTCTGCAATTTGGAGAATTGGATATTTTATTCTGATATTAACCTTTATCAGTTTCCAGAGAGAAAATATTTCTGATGATCTGAACCTGACTTGAAGGAGGAATATAATGCTTGAACCTATCATTTTCTTACTGTAAGTCTCCCACTCCAGTCAGTAACAGCAGTCTGTAGTCATGTTGTAATGTTCATTCCCACCCTGAAGGTCGATGGTGTTATACCTAAGCTCAGTTTTCCATAGACATTTGATTTCAGGCCACGATAACTTAAAGTCTCTGTTGGGTCATTGCACACAAGGAATTATCAGGTCTCCTTTCCCATGGGCTGTTACATTATCAACATATTCAATTCCCTCAGGTCAGACATCCAACCTACCTCCTCAGATCTGTTATCTAGAACCATCTCTGATGTAAACCACTATTGTGGTCAGTGCCACCGTGGTCAGGTAGAGATGAAGAATGACTCTTTATGTCTTAGGGTAGAGGAAGTTGATACAAAAAAAGGTATAAAATGGTTGGGAGATCTGGAAGAAATACAGAAAATAGGGCAGGTGTCATCACCCCATATATGGAAACCCTAACATCCCTGGAAAGAGATGCTCATTCCACGCTACTGTGACCCACATTCAGGAACAGCTGTCTAGGAGCCTGCACACACAGCTCCTGGCACCAAGGAGATTAGTTCCTGCCTCTACAGGGCTGGTTTGCTGCTGCTGCTATGGGATCCAAAAGAACCCACTTTCTTCCTTTCCTTTCTTCCTCTCTGCCTAGTGTTTGGCTGATTTTGACAGAACCTCTTAAAATGGAGGCCTGCAAGCAGGGGAGTGTGGGAAACGAGGTTCTCGTACTTTCTATCCCTCTTGTGTGGGGAGAACACAGAAGGACAGAGATGGTGCTGAACACCCACACAAGGTGTCCGACACACTTGAACCTGAAAGTGGGAAAAGGGTGTTTGTGAAAAGAGAGGAGGGAAAGGAGTCTCAGAGATTTTAAAAGCGGGAGTTGGAGTTAAAGCTCCAGATACAGACCTTCTAACCAGGTGCCTACAGGTCCCTGGGAGGCATCTTTTTTCAGATGACTGTATAGTCCAGTTTGAAAATTGGTCTAGACTTTGATCATGCAAAGGGATGCACACCGTCCAGCCAGCTTCCTAAGGGCACTCTGGACCTCTTTGCTTCTCAGGCTGTGAATGACCGGGCTCAACAGTAAGCTAACCACACAGAAAAGCACAGAGACAAGGGTGTCCATATCAAGCTTTCTCTGGGCCTGTCATAGTGGAAGTTGGCTGTTTCATAGAAGACCACCACAACAGTGAGGGGGGACTCACAGGTGGAGAAGGCCTTCCTCTTGCCCTGGGCATAGGAAATTTTCAGGATGGCCGCCTTGATGAGCGCATAGGAGCCTGCAGTGAAGAGGCAGGGGCTCAGGCCCATGGTGGCACTGACCACATGGAGCGCAGACTCGTTGACAGAGGTGTCTGAGCAGGAGAGCTCCAGGAGCAATGGGGTGTCACAGAGAAAGTGGCTGAACTGGTGGAGCCCACACAGAGTGAGTGTGGTGGCCAGCACCGTGTGTGTGACCAAATTCACCAGCCCACACAGCCAGGACCCAGTCACCAGGCCACACAGACCTTCACACTCATGATGACTGGGTACTGAGGAGGACGGCAGGTGCCCACACACCAGTCATACTGGCCACACAGCCATTAAGACGCCTTCTGTGCCAGCACTTGTCACCAAGAAGAAGATCTGGGAAAGGCAGCCCTCATAAGAAATGGCCTTCTTTTCCCAGAAGAAGTTCACCAGCAGTACTGGAAGGGTGGTGGATGTTTAGCAGACGTCCAAGAAGCTCAAATTGCTGAGGAAAAAGTACATTGGAGTGTGGAGAGCAGGACTGACCCTGGTGGCCACTATTATGAGCATGTTCCCCAGAGTGGTCAGGTAAATGACCAGAAAGAGCAGAAAGAACCAGCCCTGTAGGATGGAGTGGTTAGAAAATCCTAAGATTATGAATTCAGTGACAAATGATTGATTGCTCATTTCCAATGATATCATAGCTCCAAAACAGAGAAAAAGTGACCATGATGAGAATGGACTGAGAGCACCTCAAACAGGCTTATTAATGTGCAGCATCATGGCAAATAATATTTTATACAGAGATGCCTGGACTCTGGAAAGAGACGTATAGGAGTGACTTTACAGAGAGTATAACTTCTCACAGACTTTTGCATGGGTGCTCTTTTGTAAGAATAAATGGAGATTTGGTCAAAATGCATGACCAGCTATCAACCCCTGTGTCTCATTGTATCTGCAGTATCTCCCTTCTAACACTGTGCTTCACTGTGATAAATTCTTTTTTGTATGTCTGTTATTTCAAGTAATAAGTTTTCATTGTAAAAAAATGAGGAAAATGCAGAAAGTTATTCAGAAGAATAGAACAGGTCACAAAATCAAAGCTCTCTTTGCATTCATCCCATTCTACCTCTATCTATCTTTAAAATATCCAAAGCAAAATTTCCCAATATTGTTGTACTCTATTTAGTTGTTTGCCTTGTAATCTTAATTTCCTAACATGAAATTAAGTTAATATCTCCCTTTTTATTGAACATAGAAACCTTCCATTCCATTTACTATCATAAATATTGGAATAGAACCTTTCATACATATGTATCTGTGATCATCTCTGATTATTTCTTAAAAGTAAAATTATAAGTCACCTGCTTTTAAATACATTGATCTATTTTTTTCAGTAGAAACTTTTATTTTTTTAAGTTTTATAAGATACAAGAAATTTTGACAAATGATATATACTTAGGTATTTTTTTTCTTTTGTATTATAAGACTTACCTCACCAAACATTACATTTTTTGAAAAAAAGATTGATACAATTATTGATTTTCTATCATGTTACCCATGCTAATCCGTGATCCATTGTTTTGAACTAAAATTTCTTTTACTTTTTCAACCTTAAATGAAAAACATTATAGTAAAACAGTAGGCTCTTGGTCCAGATAGATGTGGATTGAAATCCATCTGTTGTTTACTAGATGTTGTTTGTAAAATAGTCAGCTCATCTCTATTCCTCAGTTTGTTCCTTGCTTAGGATATTAATGATGTCTATTTCACAACTGCTGAAAAAAGTTTTGAGATAATATAAGGTATGTGTCTGACACATTACATTTGCTCAATGCCTTTTATCAAGTTAAAAAATGTCTATCCATTTTTTACTAGTAGTTTTTTTTTTTTTTTTTGGTCTATGTGTGCTGCGTTTTGAATTCAGAGCCTTATGCATACTAAGCATGCACTCTACCACTGGACTTTGCGTCTAGTTTCATTTAGTTATACTTTTTATCATAAATAGATATTGAATTTTTTTATTTTCTTTGCATCTATTGAAATGATATATATTTTTTCTTATTTAGTCTGTTACTATGGAAATTCGGTTGATTGAATTTTTGAATATTGAACCAGCCTTGCATTCTGGGATTGATCTCAATTGACTGTAATGTTATCCTTATTCTATATGGCTGCGTTCAGTTAGTTAATATTGTTCCCTGCTTGCTTTTGTGTATTTTATTTTCGCTGTTCTCCAGAGATAATCTGTTTTTTGAAGAATTCTCAGCTGTATTCTACTGTTATTTTCAGTCAATGCATGTTAGTGGACTAGTGGGAAACAGAGAAGGGGTTTCTGATGTTTCCAGGAAGCCCTGCCTTAGGTACTGTAAACTCAGTCACAGAAATATGGCCTTCACAGTGAGCCACTTTCTAGCAATATGGCTGAGCCTAGTTCTTATTCCTACAGACGTTAGACATTTCGGCCTGTTCCTTTCCATAGCTGCAAAGGTTTTCCGTTTAGTGTCCTAATGTAACAGTTTCTGTTACTCTTGCCCCTGAGGATTACAGCTTTTGTTCTATGCAAAAAATCAGGAAATCAGCCTGGGAGGAGTTTTGGCTGCTCTTGCTATTCCTTGTTCCTCCACCTATCCAAGAATTGATACCGTTAAAGACACTTTCTCAGAACACTTCCCTATCTTCCTGGGAGCATTTGGTGGAATCCATGGAGAAATAAAAAAAAATACAAATATCTTATGTCTATAGCACTCTGGGTCTTTATGCTCTTAAACCAGTCTATACTTAGTCTTTAGCAATCCATTAACTATTTTTTATTTGAGTTTATTTTATAAATAAACTCCTATTTATCTAGTGGGTTCTCCCATAGTTAAAAAAATGCCTGTATTATTTTGGTTGCTTATCTCTCTCCAGACTTCGGTTAGTTGTTTGCCTTAAAATCTTCATCCCCAATAAAGTCAAGGAAAGTCATTAATTTGCATTTTCTTCTGCTCTTTCTGGTTATTATACTTATGAAACAACATGCTTTCTAGCTATTTCGATAGATACTCAAGGTGAAATTTGAAGTCTATACACTTACTTTTCAAAAATATTTAGTCATTTCTAATTTAGTTAAATATGTAGTTATTCTATTCAAAACAATCCCATTCCCAGCATATTTCCAAGGAAATTAATGCACAGTTCACAAAAATTCTTGTGTAAAAATTCATAATAACTCAAACAAATATTATGCCTTCAGCAGAAAGATAAAAGACATATCAGGGTTTATCATGCAGTGGAATAATTCAGTTACTTTAGAAACACAAATACTGGAACATTAATAACATTGACAAATCTAAAAAAAAATTTCTGGGTTAAGAAAGCCAGATACAAAATATATATTGTATGTTTCCTTTAAATAAACTTCAAAAATTAGCAAAAGAGCTATAATGGTCAAGTAATAATGGTGGCCTTTTTTTTTTTTTTTTGAGCTCAGGGGTGATATTAGTTGAAGCATGAAGGAATTTTATAAAGTGATGGAAATGTTTTATACCCTGATTTTTGGTAGTTCATATATATGCAAAATATTATAAACCTGTATACTTTAGATCTGTGCATTCTTTGAGTACAAATTATATTTCAATTTTAAAAATAGCCTTATTTAAAAAATAAGTAATTAATGGGGAAGAGTGGTACTTGCCTGTAATCCCAGGTACTTGGGAGACTAAGGCAGGAGGATCATAAATTTGAAACTCTGCAAGGCCCCCCGCCCCAAATAATTGAAAGGGCTAGGGATATAGCTTCATGGTACAGTGCCACTGGGTTCAATGCCCAGTACTGCAGTAAATAAGTAAGTAAGTAAGTAAGTAAGTAAGTAAATTGATAAATAGAAGTGAAAGCATTTTTTCAAGATGATTTTTAATTCAGGATTGGTTGGAACCACATCTAAATATTTTTATAGGTCTCTAAGATGTTAAGTATTTTCTCCCATTTTTTGCATTTCTCTACTTCTTTTTTACCACAGTGATAGTCCAGGACATATCACATTTTACAAGTGACATCAGTTGTTTCCTGATCACGACCTGTTTGAAGCAGTGAATGTGATTGGTGGGTGCATTCGGTCTGTATCACAGACACAAAGCCTTGCTCACCATGATGGATGGGCATGTGCATGTGTGTGTGTGTGTGTGTGTGTGTGTGTGTGTGTGTGTGTGTGTGTTTGTGTGTGTGTTATTGGTTGTGGGATTGGTCTTGACTGAGAACACTGTCTTATACTTAGTGGGATGGCAAGTTGGCATCTCAGGCAACATTTATGGCAGAAATCTCAAAAAATATAGCAGAAATCTGCCATCTAAGGCTCAGCAAGCTCAGAACACTTGGTTATCCTAATTGCTATAAATGGAAAGACCCTCACTATTGAGCTTCTCTGAGAGCTGCATCACACTGGGGTGGGAGCAGGGAGCCCAATTCCATAGAGATGTACCCTGTTTTATGGACACTCCAGCTAGGCTTCAAGGGGCTGGTGGGATAGTACCAGTGGATGCTGAAAAGCCCTGCGTCATTCTGAGGAGCCTGCTACTTCAGGGGAGGTGGCAGGGTGTCAGCCTATGGGGCCGGGACTAGGCTCTGTGAAGTTGTGTCAGGCCTGATTTCTAAGCAAGGTACTTGGCAATAGAAACCTCAGAAAACGTCCCACCCCCCACAATGCCATGGGCCACCAGAGAGCCCAGGTGTGTCTCTGGAAGCCAGGCTTGGGTATGAGCAAGGACATCAATGATTGCAGAGTATCAACAATAGGGGACCATAAATCTCTTTCAGGTGAGTGCAGATTGAAAACAGGGACATCTGGAGGGAGATAGACTGGGTTTTAAAAAATCATCAGATCTCTAGGTCTAGAACACGCAGATAGACCCACTCATGGAATTGTGCATGTGAGTCCAAAGAGCAGGGATCGATAACTGTGAAACCTGGCTCCCCAGGTTTTAGACACACCTGTTTAGTTCAAAAGAGTGATCTGAGTGCTAAAACAACATCAAAATGAAGTGGTCTGTATCTGAAGACGTGCTGTGTTGAAGGTGGAAGAAAATCTCTGAAGCCCTCATGGAGAATGATATGGAGAACTTTAAAGTCCTAGTTGAAGAGGACAAGGTAAAGACAACAAACAAGTTTGGGCAGGCTGGCCAGCTGGTGGGATCACTCAGGAAAACAAAAATATGTGAGGAATAGCAGATGTAGAGTAGGCTTTGGTGGATTTGATTTGAGTAATGTTGAATGTGAGTTATCTGTGGGATAATCACGTGGAAATGCCCTTCACAGACAGCCTAGAACTGCAGCTGTGGATTTGGGACTCATTGTCTTGAAGGCAACTGTTACAGCATAGGGTGAATATGAAATCCCCCAGGAGAATATAGAAAGTAGAGAAAGAAATAGAGAATGTAGAAATTCTTGTGATACTTGGTGTTCATGAAATTTGTAGTAAAAGTTTATCAAGAAATGACTAAAAACACCACACTATCTAGGGCAGTTGTAGGTATCGCTTTCTCTAAATAATTTCCCTAAACAAGAGGTTACTTTATTAGCATTGATTTACAATAAATTAACTTTGAAATGGAGCTGGAAGCTAAATGTTCTTGAAATTTCTTACGTTCTCTGTTTTCACTATCAACTACCTGGATTAACTTTAAGTCATTTAGAAATCAGTGACATCTACTTTCTTTTAACTCCCCGTATCAAAAAGATCAATATGACAATCTTTTTTCTAGGTAGATATCTAGATGTTTTCAGAAAAAGAAATAAAATTCCACATAGAAGGCAGTTCCAGCAGATTTTACTATGGGAAATTGTTACATGGTCTGTGGATGTGTAAAAGGGAAAACTAAACGTAAATGTTCAAGGATTTAAAAATACAATCTTTGAAGTTGTGCATACTGCTATTCTAAATGTCTTAAATATAAAGGTCAGTTCAGTAGGGACAATTTCATGGGGCATTAAAAAAATCTCCCAATGTATATTTATATAATTTCATCTACATATAAGTTTTTCCTCGGTTTTACTGGCTGATTTCTTGTAGGTCACGGGTGTGGGGTAGGGTGTAGGATGATACCCAAATAATTTTTCTTATCCTCTATGCTCTTTATTAATGTAGGGCATTAGATTAAATCATCATCATGGTCACCATTAGAATCCATTTTTAACAATCATAACTCATGAATGACACTTTGTGACACAATATGTACTTGCTCCTTAGAATTTATATAATGCAGCATAGGAATTAGATCAACTTAATAGTAAACCCTCTGCTCTGCAATAATAATAACTATAATCATCATAATCATCTAGGGCATATTTCATAAAAAAATAATTTTAGTGTGAGTCTTCTTAGATTGCTTTAATACACATAAATGCCTTACTTTAAAAACCTTGTTTAATGTAGTTTAAAAGTGGCATGTTTTCTGTAAAAATTAGATTGAATTTTGGATAATTCATTCTGTCAAAACTCAGTGAATTTCTTTGAAAAGATCAATTTTTACATACCTGAATCCAATCAGGATTTTTTTAAATTGAGTAACGAATAGAGACACACATTAGATAAAAATACCTAACACTTATTAAATGCCTATAAGACTTTTACATGCATTAACTTATTTGTTTTACACAACAGCCTGTAAGATATTCTATTATCCCCATTTTACATAAAAAAGAATTGAAATTAATTCACAATATATTAATGCAATTAGGGAAACATCAACGAATCCCTTTAATTTGCATAATGTACATTATTTTGTACATTTAATATATATTAACAATTATGATTTAAGAAACAAAAAAGAAATTGACTCAGATAATTTATCATGTAATAACTATTATTTGTAGTGATACTTTGTTACCTGATGATAATACCATACATTAGTAAACTGTCTTATTATCTTCAATGCCCAGACATTCTTGTCTTTGGTTCTAATAATTCATTGCACATGATTAATAGGCCAACACAGCTTTCATTAAAATTCCAAATCTCAGGGCCTTAAGAAGTTTAAAGTATTAAAATTTCAATAGAAAGTCAGTGCTTCAGTTAAGCACAACTAATTTTAAAATCTAAATATAAACAAAATAAAATAAATAAGTCTAGTCTTAAAAGAAGAACTTTTTTTTTTTTGCTTTGGCAATAAATGAAATGTTTTGCTGACTAACCTTAGGGATTCGTTTCCTCAAACGAAAAAAAAAAAATGGGCATGACCAAAACGAGGAAGAATGGTGTGATCATGAAAACCCTTGTGCACATCAGGGAAACAATGACTCCTATTTGATCTCAAATAGCACAAGCAATGATTAAAATTTTTAAATCCAATCTTTATGTTGCCCAGTAAATTGCTTAAAACACACACACACACACACACACACACACACACACACACACACACAGTACAAAGTCAATTTATACAGAAAAAATATCTTAATGATTTCAGTTGCTTGTGGCAATGTGATTTTATTACTGTGAAATCTATGAGCTATCTGGCCTGGCCCAGAGTTGTCCTCATATCCTTCCATGTGGTGTGGGTGCTTGGAGCTGAGGGAAAGTTCAGAGGTCATTGTGCAGAACAGTTGGCCTCAGTCAGTGAGTTCCAAGTGTTCCCAGTGATGCTGGTCCAAGGACACACTTTGGGAAAGGCTGGGCTCTTTCACCTAACATGCAGGGATGCCCTTACCCTAACTGGTAAGTTTAAAATCTTAACAAATTCACCAGAAAGAAGCCTCACTCCTGTCTTGGAGATTCAGCACTCAATTCAGCATTTAACATCTCTTTCAGTTCTGTTTTTTTGGGGCCCGGGTGTAGGGGGAAAGTTACCGGAGATTGAACTCAGGGGCTTGACCACTGAGCCTCATCCCCAGCCCTATCTTATATTTTATTTAGAGACAGGGTCTCACTGAGTTTTTTGGTGCCTTGTTGTTGCTGAGGCTGTCTTTGAACTAACTATTCTCCTGCCTCAGCCTCCTGAGCTGCTGGGTTACAGGCGTGCACCACTGTGCCAGCTCTTTCAGTTCTTTTTATTTCACCTGTGCTTCTTCAAGCATAAAGGGAAAAGGGAAGACAAATTATTACCTCTTACGATATGTCAGAGCCTTCTAGTTATAAAATTCTTCAAAATAAAAAATTCTCTTTTCCATTTAGGATTTTTTTTTTTTTTTTTGGTAGTGGATAGTTTCAATTCAAACGAATTTTGTTCCTATACAGGGTCTAATTTAGTCCTAAGCCAGATCTACTTAAAAACCCAAAAAGGAAAAGATCTGATCCCTGTCCTGCTGTGCCCCTCCCCTGACTCAGGCAACGGCAAGGCCCTACTGAGGTGGATGGCGCAAGGCGTCCATCCTCTGGAGGAGCGCGGTATGTTTCTGGGAATGGGCTGATTTGTTTTTGTATTTTTTTAGTAAGTATAGTTTTGATTTCTCATCTGACCATTAAGTATAAAGGAAAAATCATGACTTTCCCAATTAATGCAACTACTTCTAAAGCATAGATCTGTTTGCTCTAAATGCAATGATTCAGCTGTGGAGTGTAAATTGTTAATATGTAAAGAAAAACTCCATGTTTTCCTATCAAGGAAGTTTTTGAGAAATTAAATTAAAATTTAGAGAAGAAAAATTAATGTTAAGAAGATAGATTAGTGTTTAGTACTGGGCAACTTGTTATTGTTCCTGTGCACAATGGTTTGTGCTCTTACTTTTGTTTGGTTACAAGTAATAACAAATCAACTACTTGCCGTAACCATGACACCAGTTCCAGTCAGTAAGTCAAGAAAGAATAGTTAAGGTATAGGCCAATAGTTTGGGACATTTGTAACTATTATTAAAAGTTAACTAAGCAGAAACAGCTCAAAGCAAAACTTGAACTGAAAGTACAAATGCTTGCTTATGCATAAGCAAAGATATATTCTTCTATCCTAATCTTAGCTACCTAATATTTTGTTTTGTTTGAATAATGATTCCTGTTTTGTAACCACAAAGTACTGTAAGCCTGCCAAAATGAAAAGTATATATGATCAACTTCACAAGTAAAGATTGGGATCAACACCTTCACTTTGGTGTCTGTGTAGTTTCTCCACCCCCTCTTTCGCCAACTCCTCACCATCCGTTCATCTCCTGAGACCCCCTGTTGGAGCTGGTCTACGACACTGTCCTTCAACCAACTTACAATCTAATGGGCATATGAACTCAATATGTGCAGGAAACTTGGTAAAAATTCTATGTAATCTATAAATTATCATTATTTTCCCTTAGTGTTTGCTTGGGCAGCTCTGGGAATGGAGCACTTAATACTTGTCAAAGCCCCTCATTCCATCTTGAATATGCGCTCCTCCAGGTTCTAGTTGGGCTTCTCAATTGTGTTCTAAACACGAGGGCAACACCTTGTGTAAATGTGCACTCAGTAAAAGTTTGAAGAATGAAGAAGGTCTGTCAAGTACATCCATGGAGCAGAGTTTTTAAAAGATTCTTTAAAGACGGTACTGTGTGGGACATAAAGGATCTAACAGAGACTTGACAGAGGCGAGAGGACATTTCTGTTCAGTGGTTCTGGTGCAGATATCTTGCTGAGAAAAATAAAGCCTCTGTGGGCATAAGTGAGGCAGCCTAGCCCAGTGGCTTCTGAGGAACTCAGTGTCTCCTGTCTCCTAAACATATCCCTTATGGAGACCATCGGCTCAGTTCCCATAGAACAAGCAGCTCTGCATCTTTCTTTCCCAATCAGTCATCTCAAAGTCAGGTGACCGAGAATGAAGTCACTTATGAGTGACCCCAAAATATAATATTTCTAAAGGAGGGGGTTGTGTATGAAGTAGATTACTCACAAGCTTCAGGGATTTATTACAGTTAATAAATTCCTTGCAACTCCCCTCCCCAAGCATCCATGTGTTGTAAGATAAAGATGAAAACCCCTAGTTAGTGAATGAATACGTTTCTAAACATAACTTCTTCTACAATAATGATTTTTATTTAAACAGATATTTTGGTAGGTCTATTGTTATGCTATATTGTATCATAATGGGAATGTGTCCCTAATACTTTCTCCCTAAAAATTATTCCTTTCTGTTCTGCTCATCAAAAGCAGAGAATTAACACTTAGCATTATCTATTGTTTACCATAAGTAATTTTCCACACACATCATCTCACTTAAGGAATTTAGGCATCCCAGGGTTTCTGGTCATGTTTTGGGTTTTGTTCAAGTACTGGAGGCATCATGCTAAATCCCTTAGGTTTTGTGGTAACCTCTGAAGTTATTTCTACTCTGGCAATACAAGTAGTATTGTGGAAACTTAGACACACATAGAAATGGTGCTACAATAGGTCATTACATAAATGCCATCAAAATGGTAATGAAAATATGTACAATATTCTGTAATATGTTTTTAAGGTGTAGGTATATCCTGATTCTGGGTTAGTGTTTTTGAAAATTGTGATGGTAAATAAAGTACTTTCCAGCAACTCTCACAGAGAGGCGTAGATTTCTTGTTTTGGTGTGGCCCTTGCTGCTCTCCATAGTAGGACCTGGGCTGCAAAAAAAGCTCTTGGTAAAACTGGCTGTTCGTCTTCATTCACCACAAAACGGACCTGTTATTCTGAAAGTTGACTGTCACATATCTGTGGCTTCATGAAGGAGTCAAAATCCTCTGATCTCTCACAATTCATTTTCCTGTGATGGACATTTATAGAGGTCTGGGGCCGACCTTTTGGGAATATGCACCGAGCCTTTACTCTGCAGCTGCTCTGGGACTCCTCAGTGTGCAAACACAACTCAAGGGCAACAGCTTGAGTTCAACTGCAACAATGGAGAGCAGTTAATTCGCTGTTGGATTCACTGAAGTCTTGGCAATCACCTGTTTTCAGCATGCAGCAAGAAGATCAGCGTCCTCTTTCTTCTGGGATGTGGGTGAGCGAAGTTCAGAGAGAGATTTCTGCTAAGAAATTGTGGGTGGCTGAAACCTCAAGACTGCCTTCCCTTCCCCCTAGGGAAGGAATGGCTCAGGGTGGGTGTACACTTATTGGGATGGATTTCGCACGGCATATGAAGATTTTCCTTAATGTTACATTCTTTGACAGATGAACAGATATCAGAAGCCACAATATTAAGAGCATCTGCACTATCTTCAGCTGATCCACTCCTGCTAAGTGCTGATCCCTTACCAAACCCTGTATGACTTTGTGCCCCTTAATTTTATGATCCTTCTGATGCTCATGTCCTTGTGAAGAAATTGTTTGCTATGGAGTTTAAAAGTAGAGGGGAAAAAAGTGTCATCAAATAGCTTTTTCGGGCACAGATAGAGAAAAGACAACAAGCTTGAAAGTCTTGTAGTATTTTACTGCACAAAAATAAAAATAAAAGTATTAGATATAGAGGTAAGTCTCTAAAACTTAAAATTTCCCATAATACAATGGGGTTTTCCTCATGCTTAGGAGAGACACATTAACAGTACTTCTAAAAGATCTTAGAATGATTAGCCATCAAGGAAAGGAAAAGCTAAAGCACATTTGATGAAGCACTTCACACATTTCAGGGTCATCACAATAAAAGGAATGATAATGATGTGTTGTTAAGGGAGTGAGGAAATCAGAAGCTTTATTCACCACTCTGAATAATAAGGTAAGCTGGTTCCACTGGTCTGAAAATGATCTGGAACTTCTTCAGAAATTTAAATATGGAGTTAACGATCCACCTCTTCCACTCCTACTTACAAACTCAAGATAAATAAAAAAGTTGTCCACCAATCATTTGTATATGAATGTTCATATAATGTTCATATTATATATAATGTTCATATTATATATACGAATCTTATTCATATTAGTCAAAAAGTTAAAATGACCAGGCAGTTCTGTAATCAAGCTATTCAAGAAGCTGAGGCAGGAGGATCACAAATTCAGGGACAACCTGGGCATATTTGAAAGACCCTGTCTCAAAACAAAATTTTTAAAAGGGTTGGGCTTTGGCTTAGTGGTAGAACATTGTTTAGTGTGCAGGAGGCTCCGGGTTCAATCTGCAGTACGACACCCACAGAGACACAAAGTAATAATTACTATCTAGTGGGAAATGAACAAAGAAATGTGGCATTTTCATAAGATGGAAATCCGTAACAATAAGGAGGAATAAACTAAAATACTAACACAAAATACAATATAACTGAAAATTGCAAACATCCTAAATGAAAGGAGTCAGATCCAAAAGGCATATATGGTATTGCTTCATTAAAACTATCCACAGAAACTCGAGTATATACATGGGTCTTTCCACATGTGAAGGAGAAACACAGAAATAGTGTTTATTTAAAACTTAGAATCAAGATCCATTAGGAAAATGCAAGTCAAAGTCACATTGCACATAGCACTTCAAATTCACTAGTGTTTGCTAGAACTGCAATATTGGGGGAAAGGAGATAGACTGCTTTGGGTATAAGCTTTTTTTGGAGAGAAAAGTAATAAAAATATTCTAAAATACCTGTGGATTAGAGAACCCAGGTGAGGTCACAATGTGTCATATACTTAGCACAGTGTGCTTCCCCTGGTTGGAGGGGCACCACAGTGGTCATGAGACACTGTGTATAGAGAGAGCACTCTTGTAATTGCTGCTGAAGAGTTCACATATTTCTACAACTAAGACATTCCCTAGAATAAAAAAATCATCTAGTGCTAATCTCACTATACAGTCTGTCTCCCAGCCAGCATCCTCAGGGCACTCTGGACCTCGTTGCTTCTCAGGCTGTGAATGATGGGCTTCAACATGGGGGTCACCACACAGAAGAGCACAGAGACCAGGGTGTCCGTGTCCAGTCTTCTATGGGCCTGTCATAGTGGAAGTTGGCTGTTCCATAGAAGACCACCACGACAGTGAGGGGGTCACACAGGTGAAGAAGGCCTTCCTCCTGCCCTGGGCAGAAAGAATCCCAAGGATGGCCGCCATGATGAGTGCACAGGAGCCTGCAGTGAAGAGGCAGGGGCTCAGGCCCATGGTGGCACTGACAATGTGGAGCGCAGAATCGTTTACAGAGGTGTCTGAGCAGGAGAGCTTCAGGAGCAATGGGTTGTCAAGAGAAAGTGGCTGATCTGGTGGGGCCCACACAGAGTGAGTGTGATGGCCAGCACCGTGTGTGTGACCAAATTCTCCAGCCCACACAGCCAGGACCCAGTCACCAGACCAACATAGACCTTCACACTCATGATGACTTGGTACGAGGAGTACGGCAGGTGGCCAAACAGCAGTCATACTGGCCACACAGCCAGTAAGACGCCTTCTGTGCCAGCACTTGTCACCAAGAAGAAGATCTGGAAAAGGCAGCCCTCATAAAAAATGGCCTTCTTCTCCCAGAAGAAGTTCACCAGCAGTACTGGGAGGGTGGTGGATGTTTAGCAGACGTCCAAGAAGCTCAAATTGCTGAGGAAAAAGTACATTGGAGTGTGGAGAGCAGGACTGACCCTGGTGGCCACTATTATGTGCATGTTCCCCAGGAGAGTGGTCAGGTAAATGACCAGAAAGAGCAGAAAGAACCAGCCCTGTAGGTTGGAGTGGTTGGAAAATTCCAAGAAGATGAATTCAGTGACAAATTATTGCTTGCTCATTTCCAATGTAGTCATAGCTACAAAACAGAGAAAAAGAGACCAAGGTGAAAATGGACAGAGAGCATTTCAAACAGGCTTGTTAATCTGCAGCAACATGGCAGATAATATAAAATGAAAAGCAACCTGGAGACTGATAACCTGTGGGACTGGTCTCAGGAAATCAGACCCATGGAGCTGCACACATTTGCAGGGGTGATGTTGTGTGGGAGTAACCAGAGAATTGCTAGAAGCCAACAGAAAGCCATTCGACCTCATCATGGTGTGAAGTCATTTCTCACTGTCTCAGTAATCTCTGTCTGCTGTTTTCCTTTTGTGTAAACATAGGATTTTTGGAGAAGTTCATTTTCATTGCAAATGTTAAGAAAAAAAATTACAAAGCAGAGTCATCATCTGCAGAATCAGTCGGTGTTGCCTTCAGTGTTTTTCAATGTAGAGTTTTTCTCATTTTACATCAATCTTGATGTCTGTGTTCGGAAAGAACGAATTTAACTATTCCTGTACAAGGCTGAAATTATCAGGGCCAGAGCAAAATAGAGGAAAGAAGTTGTTGAAGTGGGGTTTGACTGCCTATCTTAAGTATACAGGAAAGATCAGTGGAGTAGTAGGAGAATGAGAGGGCGGAGAGGTTTGAGAAGGGAGGAAATGTGAAAGGTTTTTACGCAGATAATGTTATGTGCACATGGAAGTCTACCACAGGGGACTGCACCTGTATGTATATGTAGAAAGCACCAGTCATAAATTAACAGATAATAGACTAAAAGAAAGATCAGTAGAGAAAGGAGAATGGGGGCGGGAAGGGGAGGGAGATGGGGGGTGGGAACTGAATGGGGTAAATCAGATTAAATGCATGTAGGATCTTTTCCAAATCTACCCAACTTCTATGTATAACTATTATGATCTAATAAAAAATTTAAGAAGATGACATGATCCTATCAGCAAAGAGTGAGATTTGAATTCTTCTTGACCTATTTGTATACCTTTAATTTCTTTCTTTTGTCCAATGGCTCTGGCAATTTCAAAGATGAAGTTGAATAGTAGTGGTGAAAGAGGGGGCACCCTGTCTGCTTCCAGTTTTTAGAGTGAATGCTTTCAACCTTTCTCCACTTAGAATAATGCTGCCTTGGGTTTAGCATAGATAGCTTTTACAATGCTTTTACAAAGTTCCTTCTGTCCCCAGTGTTTCTACTGTTTTGACAGGTAGGGGTGCTATATTTTGTTAAATGCTTTTTCTACATCTATTGAGATGATCAATAAACTTACATCTCTCTTAAATAAACTTAATCTCTCCCCTTTGGCTAAACATTCAGATCATCTCCAGTCCTATAAATATTTTAATGAACATTTTTCTACATAAACATATGTGACCATTTCGAATTATCTCTTCAGAATAAAATTTAAATCTGACATAATAGAATTTGTTGTGCAGTTTCTATTTAAAACTAGCTCATGGGAGAAATAATATTAAATGAAATAAGCCAGACACATAAAGAAAAATAGCAGTATTTCACTTCTTTGTGGAAGCTAAAAAGTTGATCTCAGAGAAGTAGGGAGTAGAGCGGTGGTTAGTGGAGCCTGGGAGAGAATCACAAAAATCATTCTGAGTCTGATTTCTCAAAGACGCATGTGAAGGACTGCCTGAAACATGCCCTCTGTGTGTGGTCTTTAAAAAATATAAGAGTGGACATCTAACAGGGTCCTCAGAAAATCTCTCTTCTCTCCTCAGTGACCAGCAGGAGGTTAATGGGTCTGGCTGCCTAGGAGCTAGCTGTTGTGTGCAAATGGGCAGGACCAGGACAGCTAGAGAATCTCAATAATCACTAGTAGACCGCATTCTAGGTGAGGGCAGGCTGGAAACAGGCCATAAGAAGGAAGTGGCTTGAGCTCTGAAAATGACAGAATCTGTGTATTTAGGAAACGGTTTTGGGTCCAATTCACTCATAACACCTACTCCCTGGGTCAGTCCACAGTTGCCACAGTTACCACAGGCCTGACCAAAACAACCCAGAGGGGGAGATGCACTCTGGCCTCCTGGCTTGGAGGTTTGGTCTGGGCCCAGCTGACTCATTGCTGCCTGCCTGAGATGAGGTGGGACACCCAGGTGGAAGGGAACAAGGGGGGAAGCGTCCCTAGCTCATGGCAGCCAGAAGGTTGGGGTGGGGGAGGGGACTGGAGCTGACAGTTTGCAGGAAACAAGATGTGATTCCCCAGAGCATGTCCCAGGCTGCACTTCACCTTACCACACTTTTCTCAGTACAGTGGGCCTTTCAGATAATTAACCCACAAAATGGATGGATCCACAGATGAGTTCACAAGTCTCACAGTCTAATCATTTCACCTCCGAACACTGCTACTGTGGCTGACCCTGAGCTTTTGGTGGGGGGATACCTTATTTCTAAGCCATAATACTACCTACAGTCCATGTGCTTTGGTTAGAATTCCTTTATGTAGTCTGGGAGAGTAATCGGGTGCCAAAACAAGATTAAAAGGAAATATCTTGTAACTGAAGATGTGACATTTGGAGCTTGGGGAAAAGCTCTGAAGAGGAGCCCTGGGTGGAGCACTTTAAAGTCCTGGTTATGAGGACACAAGAGGGCACCTGGTCTGTGGGGTAGCTGAGTGGCAGAGGGATCACTCATTAAAACATTAAAAAAATGAGAAGGAGCATGTCTGGGGAGAGAAAAGGAGAGAAGGAGGTTGGGCCTGGAATCTGGGTACCTTCGGGGTCTTCCCGAGGAGATTCCAGGAGCCAGCGAGACAGGTTCCTAGGAGATAGGCCTCGGAGTCATGGCTTAGAGTGACTGTGGAAGTTACAGGTGCTCATAAAGCCAAAAGAGAGCAGGGTGAAGAGAGAGGGCCTGGTGGACTGTGCGGAAAAGAAGGTTTCCAGAAGGAGGCTCACCAGCCATCAGCAATCATTCTGCACCACAGTGTCAAAGCTCTGCTCTCTGTACCAGGCCTTCTACACTCCAGTCTAAAACCTCTGCTCCATACAACAGTCCTTCTGCACCTCAGTCTGAAAACTCTGATTCCTGCAACTATCATTCTGCACCCCAGTCTCCAACCTCTGCTCTCTGTAACAGTCCTTCTGCAGCTCAGTCTCCAAACTCTGCTCTCTATAATATCCTTCTGCACAACAGTCTCCAAACTGTGATATCTGTAACAGGCCTTCTGCACCCCAATCTCTAACCTCTGCTCCCTGCAAGAATCCTTCTGCACTCCAGTCTCCAAGTTCTGCTCTCTGAAAGAGTCCTTGTTGAGAGCCACAGCCAAAGGGGCCCCAGCAAACTTCCAGCTGCCAACAATCTTCAGACTGCCAGCTGATGATTGGTTCACAATGGCCCCAGCAACATCTAGCTGATTGGCTCCTCTGCGGTGATGTTCATTGGGCTGTTTCCCTGCCCTTCAGACTGCCAGCTGATGATTGGCTCACAGCGGCCCCAGCAACATCTAGCTGATTGGCTCCTCCACGGAGCTACTCATTGGGGGACTGCTTTGGCTCCGCCCACGCGACCCAGCCAATCGGCCTCAAGAGCAGGAGGATTGTGGGAGGTTGGGAGGTTGGTGTGAGGAGAGGCTTGTGGAAGCCGGTGGTGGCAGTTGGGCTCTGAGGGTTTTTTCCCTGAGGAGCTGTTTTGTTTGGCGTTTGTAGTTCTAAAAATAAAGTTAGTTTCTTTTGACAAGTGGCTCCTGATTTGTGCCAAGACAGACTTCGGCATTTGGTGGCTCGCACGGGGAGCGACTGAGGGTAAGTAAACTGCTCGCCCCTGAGGGCAGGGCGAGAGGATGGGTAGCCATTCTAAGTTTACTCTTTTGTTTTGCTTCATTTTTGTTTTAACTTGCCTGTCCCTGGAAATGAGTGAGAGGGAAGAAAAACCGCTCACATTTGAGGAAAAACTATTTGTGTCTGAGGAACAGATAGGGAGAAAGGACGGATGCACACGTCAGGAGGATAGAAAGGCTGATATAATGATTTTGTGTGGTTCCATTTTTATTGGATTCTGTCTCGGTTTTATTTGCTGTTATCTTGCTGGGTTGTATTATAGTAGAAATACGGGATCAGCAATTAGTAAATAACAAACCGAAAGAGTGTTAAGTAAATTGTTAGAGGAAGGAGTCTTCCCAGTAAAATCAAGAGCAGTCAGGGCATACGTTGATATAATACAAAAATATAGCCCATGGCTTTTTAAGGAGGAGTTGTTAGATATATCACAATGGAACCATCATGGTGAAGATTTAAAAAGAATAGAAAAGAACAACCCAGGGACTCTGCCAGTTGGCACATTGCCATTGTGGACGTACATATCTGGTTTGCTTAGTCCAAAGCCTTCAATTCAGACAAAGGTAGAGGAAGGAGAAGACATATTGATACAAGTACAAGAGAAGGTCTTTCGAGCTAGTGAGACAGAGGAAGGAAGTTTAGAGCAGAAAAAGCCATCAGGGGAAAAGTTACAACAGGAGACTGCTAATAACATCTTTCTATCACAGAGCGAAAGTGTCCAACCAACAGCACCACCTCTACCAGAGGGCATAAGTGTCCAATCAACAGCACCACCTTCATATGCTAGGAAAGCCCCAAACCCCGCAGTTGATAGTTGGGATCCTGAGACAGGATCTCAAGTATGCCCTGTATTTGAGGTAGGAGGGCAGCGAATTCACCAGGGTTTAAATTTCACATCAGTGAAGGAGCTAAAAGAGGCTGTAACAACCTATGGTCCTCAAGCACCCTTCACTGTAAGCTTGGTCGAATCCATTACCAACTTAAACATGACGCCAGCAGATTGGGCTAATGTTTGTAAAGCTGTGTTAACTGGAGGACAATACCTGTTATGGAAGGTTGCCAATGAGGAATTTTGCAAGGAGATGGCTAGTCGAAATGCAGCAGCTGGTTATACTCAGAGAAATCTAGATATGTTGTTAGGAAAGGGACCTTATGAGGATCGGCAGCAACAACTTGCATATGATCCTGGTGTATATTTACAAATTGCTGTAAATGCAGTTAAGCCATGGAAGACTTAATACAAGGAGCTAATGAACCTTACGCTGAATTTGTAGATAGGCTTATTCAAACAGCTACCAGAGTTTTTGGGAATACAGAACAAGCAATGCCATTAATAAAACAACTGGCTTATGACCAAGCGAATCGTTGGTGCAGAGATATCATTAGACCATGGAAACAGGAAGATTTAAACACATATATTAAATTATGTAGAGACATTAATGAACAAGAGCAAGTCATGGCAGCTGCAGTAAAACAGGCTTTAAATGCCAGAGACATTAATGAACAAGGGCAAATTGTGGCAGCTGCAGTAAAACAGGCTTTAGATGCCAGAGACTTTAATGAACAAGGGCAAATTGTGGCAGCTGCAGTAAAACAGGCTTTAGATTCCAGGCCAAGAACGTGCTACAATTGTGAACAAACAGGACATTTTAAAAGGAATTGCCCCATAGGAGGAGGGTTTAACAAAACTAGGTATCAAAGGAGTAGAATACCGGGTATTTGCCCACGATGCCGTAGAGGGAGACATTGGGCTAATGAATGCCGTTCTCAAACCACCATAGAGGGTACTCCATTATATTGGGCTAATGAATACCGTTCTCAAACCACCATAGAGGGTACTCCATTATCAAAAAATGAACAAGGACAAAGTGTTTATCCACAATATCGTGGACAAAGGCATCGGGCTCCGTTGCCAAAAAATGGACAGGGGGCCCCAATGCTCCGGGGCCCCAAACCACAAATATATGGAGCAGTAGAGGAACCCAGCAACCCCAGCAACCACATCAGGGCAGTGCCCAGGACATCAGATCCCTCATCAGACAAACCAGAGGGAGCGCAGGGTTGGACATCTGCGCCTCCGCTAAATCAGTACTAACTCCAGAGATGGGAGTTCAAATCATTCCCACAGGGGTAAAAGGACCTCTTCCCAAAGGAACAGTAGGCTTATTATTGGGATACAGTTCTTCTACGCTAAAAGGACTTATGATAAGTCCTGGGGTAATTGATGCAGATTATGAAGGTGAAATAAAAATTATAGCCAGTTCTCCAAAGGGTATATCAATAATTTCACCAGGAGATAGAATAGCACAGTTACTAATAATACCAAGCCTACATGATAAATTTTCCAGTCATGCTGTAGAAAGAGGTTCCAAGGGATTAGGCTCCACAGGTGTAGATTGGGCTACGCTTTCTTTAAATTTAGATTCTCGCCCCATGCTAAAACTAAATATTCAAGGACATGAATTTAATGGGCTACTGGATACAGGTGCAGACCTTAGCATTATCTCTCGTCAAAAATGGCCAAAACATTGGCCATTACAACAAGCCACTCAAACGCTTCGAGGCCTAGGAGTGGCGACTAATCCCGATAGAAGTGCAATGCTATTAGATTGGAAGGATCCTGAAGGATGTGAAGGAACTATACAGCCATATGTATTGGATCATCTTCCCGTAAATTTATGGGGACGAGATGTCCTAGATCAATTAGGTTTGACATTAACAAATAATATCAATCAAAATGCACCCACTATTATGGCTAGACAAAGTTTTAGAAAAGGAAAAAGATTAGAAAAACAAGAACAAGGTATAGCAGCACCAACACAAATAGATCAAGGAACAGACAGACATGGGTTGGATGTTCACAAAGGGCCACTGAGACAATAAAAATTACATGGAAATCAGAAAGACCAGTATGGGTTCCTCAGTGGCCCTTGACTAAAGAAAAGATACAAGTAGCCCATGATCTGGTCAAACAACAATTAGCGGAAGGACATGTACAACCTTCTGTATCTCCCCATAATACTCCCATTTTTGTCATCAAAAAGAAATCTGGTAAATGGAGATTATTGCAAGATTTAAGAGCCATTAATAATGAAATGGTCATTATGGGACCTGCTCAATCGGGGATTCCTCAATTGTCTGCTTTGCCAAAAACTTGGTATGTTTTAGTTATAGATATTAAAGATTGTTTTTTTTCAATTCCAATTCATCCTGAAGATAGTCCACGTTTTGCATTTACTATCCCTGCACTAAATCATGAAGGTCCTGATCAGAGATATGAATGGAAAGTACTCCCTCAAGGGATGGCTAACAGCCCAACTATGTGTCAAATTTATGTTAACAAAGTAATCCAGCCACTTAGAAATCAAAATCCTGAACTACAAATATTTCATTATATGGATGATGTATTATTAGCACACAAAGCTAAAAACACGTTGCTAGAATGTTATGCCACACTTACAAACTTATTAAAAAATTATAATCTAGAGATAGCAATAGATAAAGTATAATTAAATTTTCCAATTAATTATTTAGGAGTTCTATTATCCTCAACCATGGTCCGTCCACCAAAAATTCAAATACGAGTAGATCAACTCAAATCACTTAATGACTTTCAAAAGTTATTAGGAGACATAAATTGGATAAGGCCTTATCTAGGTATTCCAACAGGAGAATTGGGACCTTTATTTGATATCCTAAAAGGTCCATCAGATCCAAATTCACCCCGAATGTTAACGCCTGAAGCAAGAAAGGCATTAAAAATCATTGAAACATATATGGAAAATATGCATTTGGATAGAATTGATATAAGTTTGCCTTTATTATTTATTGTACTACCAACAAAATATATTCCTACAGGAGTATTTTGGCAAGAAGGTCCATTCTTATGGATACATTTATCTTATTCTCCTAACACTATTCTTACTAGGTATCCTGAAGCTGTAGGACAATTAATACTCAAAGGAATAAAAGCAGCAAAGGGAGTGTTTGGAATTTCTCCCAATAAAATTATTACTCCATATACTATGAATCTAATTGATGAATTAGCTAATGAGTTAAATACTTGGGCAATAATCATGTGCAAATCTAATGTTTCATTTGATAACCACTTACCATCTAATCCTTTATTGTCTTTTTGGTCATTGCATCCTGTAATTTTTCCAAAAATGACAAGAAAAACACCTATCATGAATGTTCCAAATATATTCACTGATGGGTCAAATAATGGTACAGCAGCAATAGTTACACCTGATCAAACTTTTACATTTTTAGTACCCAAACAATCAGCTCAAAAGGTAGAGCTTAATGCCGTATTACAAACTTTTGTGATGTTTAAAGATTCGGTATTTAATTTATTTTCTGATAGTCAGTATATAGTTAATGCTATAATATCCCTTGAAGATGCTGGTAGGATTTCTCCTTCTTCTACTGTTTTCTCTTTATTTTCCACTATACAAAGTTTAATCTGGGACAGAAAAGATCCATTCTTTATAGGACATATCAGGGCACATACAGGATTGCCTGGAGCCCTTAGTTTGGGCAATGATTTAGCAGATAAAACTACACATGACATACATATTTTCTCTACACTAGAAGAAGCTATAAATTTTCATAAAAGATTCCATGTCAATGCTAATACTTTACAAAAGCGTTTTAAAATAACTAAGGAACAAGCTAGACAAATAATAAAACAATGTCAAAATTGTGTGACCTTTTTACCACAAGTTACTCTTGGAGTCAATCCTAGAGGATTGATACCTAACCATATTTGGCAGATGGACGTCACACACTTGCCAGAATTTGGAAAATTAAAATATTTGCATGTTACAGTTGATACTTCTTCTGGATTTTTGATGGGCTCACTTCATGCCGGAGAAAAAACTAAAGATGTTATAGCTCATTGCTTACAAAATTTTGCCACTGTGGGCATTCCAAAACAGTTAAAAACAGATAATGCCCCTGGTTATACGTCTACTTCTTTTAAACAATTTTGCTCATCATTTGGCATTACTCATATAACAGGAATCCCATACAATCCACAGGGACAAGGCATAGTTGAAAGAGCTCATCAAACTATTAAAATGTACTTATTAAAGCAAAAAGATGGAATTGGGAAGGGGTATATATTCCCCAAAGATAAACTTTAAATAACCCTTTTTACTCTAAACTTTTTAAATTTGGATTCATCAGGACTTAGTGCTGCAGAAAGGCATATGTGTCCAAAAAATGTACATAAGCCCAAGGTACTTTGGAAAGATATTCTAACAGGACAATGGAAAGGTCCTGACCCAGTAATTGTCTGGAATCGGGGGTCTGTTTGTGTGTTTCCACAGGAAGAACAGCAGCCGATTTGGATTCCAGAGAGATTAACCAAGATTCTGACCCAGTGATTATCTGGAGTCGGGGGCCTGTTTATGTGTTTCCACAGGGAGAACAGCAGCTGATTTGGATTCCAGAGAGATTAACTAAAATCCTGACCCAGTGATTGTCTGGAGTCGGGGGTCTGTTTTTGTGTTTCCACAGGGAGAACAGCAGCTGATTTGGATTCCAGAGAGATTAACTAAAGCGATTTCTACAGACCAAAAAGAAGATGATTTAGCTCAAATCCATAATAGCTGATATCCAAAACTCCAATTTGGCTATCCTTACATCTGCGACAGAACCAGGATGCTTTTTTCAATATCTATTTTATTATTGCCCTTTCCCATATCATGAAGTTCTATTTTATTTTTTTGAGCTCATACAGACCTAGGTTAATGTTGTGCTGATCAGTTCTATTTTTTTTGACTATAGAGTTTTTAAACATTGCAATAGAGATTTTACCTGTAAAAAGTTATAAGGCCTTTACTATTATGTTATGTGTTGTATGTATTATATTATATGTGCACACTTGTGTTTTGTGTTATATGTTTGAATGTACGTATGTCCAATGTACGTATTTCCATATATCATATATGATGAGCGCTCATGAAAAGATGGATCCAAATATTTTTTTTTTATTCACGTGATTTAAATGGTTTAATTTAAATCGGGTAAATAACTGTTAAGAATTGTTTTAATATGTAAACAAAAAAGGAGGTTAACAGATCTGTTTGTTTACTCTCACCTTTCGTTTTCATTATATTTAATAATTCTCTTCAATATAATGTAAATTGTTAAGAAAATTGTTTTCTTTTAGTGCCTTCTGGAATGTTACACAATTTTTTCTTTAGCCATTATTGCCAGAATTTCTATCTTCATCCCAGTGCTAAGATAATATAAATTGTTAAGAAAATTGTTTTCTTTTAGTGCCTTCTGGAATGTTACACAATTTTTTCTTTAGCCATTATTGCCAGAATTCCTATCTTCATCCCTGTGCCGGTGAAGACAAAGATAAAACTAATCTACAGTTTCTGCAAAACTGCTTACAGAACTTGCACTGAACTGCTTACAGAACTATGTGTCACTTGTATGCATTGTGAACTATCTGTTGGTGCAGCGACTTGTGGTAGTGTTGGGGTATTTTTGCTGATGATATCATCGGTGGTACAATTTTCCCAAAAGGAGCCGACAATTAACTTGGTATATCTTCCTCCCTTCTGCTTGTCATGATCATTCAGCTAAAATTTGGGGGTCAACAGAGGTGAGGCAAAGAACCTCACCCCCCCCGCTGAGACCTCTCCACAGGTGTGGCTGTATACTGGACCGGTAGTCAATGACGGGTAAGATCCAATTACAATGGTACCAACCTAAGACAGGAGGCTGACACCCTGAGGTCAGCTCATCCAAAGACGGGTAAGGACCATATGTAGTATTGGACAACCTAAGGCAGGCACGGTCCCTAAGCCACATGCTTGTTGTTTAAACAGAGAGGGGGAGATGTTGAGAGCCACAGCCAAAGGGGCCCCAGCAAACTTACAGCTGCCAGCAATCTTCAGACTGCCAGCTGATGATTGGTTCACAGTGGCCCCAGCAACATCTAGCTGATTGGCTCCTCTGTGGTGATGTTCATTGGGCTGTTTCCCTGCCCTTCAGACTGCCAGCTGATGATTGGCTCACAGCGGCCCCAGCAACATCTAGCTGATTGGCTCCTCCACGGAGCTGCTCATTGGGGGACTGCTTTGGCTCCGCCCACGCGACCCAGCCAATCGGCCTCAAGAGCAGGAGGATTGTGGGAGGTTGGGAGGTTGGTGTGAGGAGAGGCTTGTGGAAGCCGGTGGTGGCAGTTGGGCTCTGAGGGTTTTTTCCCTGAGGAGCTGTTTTGTTTGGCGTTTGTAGTTCTAAAAATAAAGTTAGTTTCTTTTGACAAGTGGCTCCTGATTTGTGCCAAGACAGACTTCGGCAGTCCTTCTGCACCCCACTCTCGAACATCTGCTCTCTGCAACAGTCTTTCTCCACCGAAGTCTGAAAACTCTGCTCTCTGCAACAATCATTCTGCAACACAGTCTCCAAACTCTACTCTCTGTAACAGTCCTTCTGCACCTCAGTCTCCAAACTCTTCTCTCTATAATATCATTCTGCACCCCAGTCTATAAACTGTGCTATCTGTAACAGTCCTTCTGCACCCCAGTCTCCAACATCTGCTCTCTGTAACAGGCCTTCAGCACCCCAGTCTTTCACCTCTGTTCTCTGTAACAGGCCTTCTTCACCCCAGTCTCCAATCTCTGCTCACTGCAACATTTCTTCTACACCCTAGTCTCCAAACTGTGCTCTCTGTAACTGTCTTTCTGACCCCAGTCTCCAAACTCTGCTCTCTGTAACGATCCTTCTGCACCTCAGTATTCAACCTCTGCTGTCTGCAATGATCCTTCTGCACCTCAATTTCTAACCTCTGCTCTCTGCAACGATTCTTCTGCACCACAGATTCTAACCTCTGCTCTCTGTAACAGTGCTACTAAACCTCAGACTCCAACCTCTTCTCTCTGTACCAATCCTTCTGCACCTCAGTCTCCAAACTCTGCTCTTTGTAACAGTCCTTCTGCACCTCAGTATCCAACCTGTGCTCTATGTAATGGTCCTTCTGCACCCCAGTCTCCAATCTATGCTCTCTGTAAAAATCCTTCTGCACCTCTGTCTCCAACGTCTGCTCTCTGTAACAGTCCTTCTGTACCGCAGTCTCCAACATTTTCTTTCTATAACGGTACTTCTGCACCCCAATTGCCAACCTCTGCTTTCTGAAATGGTCCTTCTGTACCTGAGACTCCAACCTCTGCTCTCTGTAACCTTCCTTCGAAGCCTCAGTCTGAAACCTCTGCTCTCTGCAACAATCCTTCTAAACCCCAGTCTCCAAACTGTGATATCTGTAACAATCCTTCTGCACCCCAGTCTCAAAAATCTGCTCTCTGTAACAGGTCTTCTGCAAGTCATTCTCCAAAGTCTGCTCTCTGTAACAGGCCTTCTTCACCCCAGTCTCCAAACTCTTCTCTCTGAAACGATCTTTCTGCACCCCAGTCTCCAATGTCTTTTCTCTGCGACAGTCATTCTGACCCCAGTCTCCAGCCTCCGCTCTCTGTATCATCATTCTGCACCCCAGGTTTCAAACTCTGCTCTAGGTGACATTTCTTCTGAACCCCACTCTCCACCCTCTGCTCTTTGTAACAGTACTTCTGTACCAGTTTCCATTCTCTGCACACTCCAACATTTCTTCTGCGCCCCAATCTCCAAACTGTGTTCTCTGTAACTGTCTTTCTGACCCTAGTCTCCAATCTCTGCTCTCTGTAATGATTCTTCTGCACCTCAGTTTCCAACCTCTGCTCTCTGCAATGATCCTTCTGCACCACAGTTTTCAAACTCTGCACTCTGTAACAGTCCTTCTACACCTAGTATCCTAACACTTCTCTCTGTACCAATCTTGCTGCACAACAGTCTCCAACCTCTGCTCACTGAAACAGTCCTTCTGCACCTCAGTCTCCAAACTCTGCAGTCTGTAATAGGCTTACTGCACCCCAGTCTCCAACCTCTTCTCTCTGAAACAGTTCTTCTGCAAGCCAATCTCGAATCTCTGCTCTCTGTAACAGTCTTTCTGCACCCCAGTCTCCAACCTCTTTTATCTGCAATGATCCTTCTGAACCTCAGACTACAACCTTTGCTCTCTGCAACAGTCCTTCTGCACCCCAGTCTCTATACTCTGCTCTCTGAAAGATCCTTTTGCATCCCTTTCTCCAACCCTTCCTCTCTGTAACAGTTCTTTTGCACCCCAGTATCCAAACTCTGCTCTATCTAAAAGTCCTTCTGCACCTAAGTCTCCAAACTTTGCTCTCTGTAATGGTCCTTCTGCACCTCAGTCTCCAATGTCTACTCTCTGTAACAGTCCTTCTACACCCTAGTCTCCAATCTATGCTCTCTACAACGGTCCTTCTGCACCAAAGTATCCAAACTCTGCTTTTTCCAACACTCCTTCTGTACCGCAGTCTCCAACCTCTTCTCTCTATAACGGTCGTTATGCACCACAATTGCCAACCTCTGCTTTCTGTAACAGTCCTTCTGCACCTCAGATTCCATCCTCTGCTCTCTGTAACAGTCCTTCTAAGCCTCAGTCTGAAACCTCTGCTGTCTGCAACAATCCTTCTACACCCCAGTCCCAAACTGTGCTATCTGAAACAATTCTTCTGCACCCCAGTCTCCAACCTCTGCTCTCTGTAACAGGTCTTCTGCAGCCCAGTCTCCAAACTCTGCTCTCTGTAACAGGCCTTCTGCACCCCAGTATCCAACCTCTTCTCTCTGCAACGATCCTTCTTAACCTCACTCTCCAACCTCTGCTCTCTGCAACAGTCTTTCTAAACCGCAGTCTCCAACCTATGCTCTCTGCAATGATCCTTCTGCATTCCAGTCTTTAACAACTTCTCTCTGCAACAGTCCTTCTGCACCCCAGTCTTCAAACTCTGCTCTCTGCCACAGTACTTAGCACCCCAATCTCCAAACTCTGCTCTCTGCAACATTTCGTCTGAACCAAAGTCTCCAACCTGTGCTCTCTGTAACTGTTCTGCTTCACCCAGGTCTTGAATCTCTGCTCTTTGTAGCGATCCTTCTGCACCTCATTCTCAAACCTCTGCTCACTGCAACGATCCTTCTGCACCCCAGTCTCCATCCTCTGCTCTCTGTAAAAATACTTTTGCACCCCAGTCTCCAACCTCTCTACTCTGTAAACATCCTTCTGCACTTAAGTCTCCAAGTTCTGCAATCAGTAAGAGTCCTTCTACACCCCAGTCTCAAACTTCTGCACTGAGAAATGATCTTTCTGCACCTCAGTCTCCAACCTCTGCTCTCTTTAATAGTCCTTCTGCACCCAGTCTCCAAAATCTGCTCTCTGCAACGATCCGTTTTCTCCCCAGACTCCAACCTCTGCTCTCTGCAATGGTCGTTCTACATCGCAGTTTCCAAAAACTGCTCTCTGTAACAGTCCTTCTGCACCTCAGTCTCAAAACTCTGCTCTCTGAAACAGTCCTTCTGGACCCCTGTCTCCAACCTCTGCTCTCAGTAACAGTTATTCTTCACCCCAATCTCCAAACTCTGCTCTCTGTAACACTCCTTCTGCACCCAAGTCTCCACCCTCTACTCTCTGTAAAAGTCCTTCTGCACCTCAGTCTCCAACCTCTGCTCTCTGTAAGATCCTTCTGTAACCCATTCTCCAAACGTTGCTCTCTGTAAAAGTCTTCTGCAACCCAGTCTCCAAACTGCTCTCTGTAACAGGCCTTCTGCACCACAGTCTTCAATCTCTGCTCACTGTAACAGGCCTTCTGCACCCCAGTCTCCAAACTGTGCTATCTGCAACGATCCTTCTGCACGCCAGTCTCCAAACTCTGCTCTCTGTAACAGTCCTTCTCTACCCCAGGATCCAACATCTTCTCTCTGAAACAGTCCTTCTGCACCTCAGTCTGAAAACTCAGCTCTCTGAAAAATATTTCTGCACCTGAGTTTCAAAACTTTGCTCTCTGTAACAGTCCTTCTGAACCTCAGTCTACAAACTGCGCTCTGCAACCCAGTCTCGAAATAGTGCTATCTTTAACAGTCCTTCTGAACCCCAGTCTCCCAACTCTGCTCTCTGTAACAGGCGTTCTTCACCCCAGTCTCTAATCTGTTCTCTCTGTAACAGGCCTTCTGCACCCCAGTCTCCCACCTCTTCTCTCTTCAACGATTCTTCTTCACCTCAATCTTTATCATCTGCTCTCTGAAAAAGTCCTTCTGCACCCCAGTCTCCAACTTCTGCTCTCTGTAACAATCCTTCTGCACCTCACTCTCCAACCTCTGCTCTCTGTAACGGTTCTTCTGCACCCCAGTCTCCAACCTCTGCTCTCTGCAACAGTCTTTCTGCACCCCAGTCTCCAAACTCTGCTCTCTGCTAAAGTACTTCTGCACCCCAGTCTCCAACATCTGCTCTCTGTATCAGTCATTTTACACCCCAGTAACCAAAATCTGCTCTGTGTAACGATCCTTCTTCACCTTAGTTTCCAACCTCTGCTCTCTGCAACGATCATTCTGCAACCCAGTCTCCAACCTCTGACCTCTGTATCAGTCCTTCTGCACCACAGTCTCCAAACTGTGCTCTCTGCAAAAGTCCTTATGCACCCAAGTCTCCAAACTCTGCTGTCTGCAACATTTCTTTTGCACCCCAGTCTCCAACTTGTGCTCTCTGTAACAATCCTTCTGCACGATAGTCTCCAACATCTTCTCTCTGCAACGATTCTTCTTCTACCCATTCTCCAAACTCTGCTCTCTGTAAAAGTCCTTTTGTATCGCAGTCTCCAACCTCTTCTCTTTGTATCGGTCCATCTGCTCCCCAATTGCCAACCTCTGCTTTCTGTAACAGTCCTTCTGCACCCCAGTCTCAAAACTCTTCTCTCTGCAACGATCTTTTTACACCTCAGTCTCCAAACTTGGCTCTCTGTAAAAGTCCTTTTTGCACCTCAGTCTCCATCTTTTGCTCTCTGTAATTGTCCTGCTGCACCCCAGTCTCCAATCTCTGCTCTGTGTAACAATCCTTCTGCACCCCAGTATCCAAAATCTGCTCTCTGCAAAGGTCCTTCTGCACCCCATCTACAAACTCTGATCTGTAACAGTCCTTCTGTACGGCAGTCTCCAAGCTCTTCTCTCTATAACGGTCTTTCTACACCCCAATTTCCGACCTCTGCTCTCTGTAACAGTTTTTCTAAGCCTCAGTCTGAAACTTCTGCTCTCTGCAATAATCCTTCTAAACAACAGTATCCAAACTCTGCTCTCTGTAACAGGCCTTCTGCACCCCAGTCTCCAAACTCTGCTCTCTGCAAAAGTCCTTCTACACCCCAGTCTCCAACCTCTGCTCTCTGCAACGATCCTTCTGTATCCCAGTCTCCAACGTCTGCTCTCTGTAAGATCCTTCTGCACCCTGTTCTCCAAACTTTGCTCTCTGTAACAGTCATTCTGCACCTCAGTCTTCAACCGTATCTCTCAGCAACAGCCCTTGTGCACCCCAGTATCCAACCTGTTCTCTGCAGCTGTCCTGCACCCCAGGCTACAAACTCTGCTCTCTGTAACAGTCCTTCTGCACCCCAATCTCCAAACTCTACTTTCCATATCAGTTATTCTGCACTCCAGTATAAAAACTCTGCTCTCTGTAACAGTCCTTCTGCACCTCAGTCTCCAACCTCTGCTCTCTGCAACAGTCCTTCTGCACCTTAGTCTCTAACCTCTGCTCTCTGCAAACGTCTTATTATACCCCAGTATCCAACATCTGCTCTCTGCAACGATCCTTCTGCATCCCAGTCTCCAACGTCTGCTCTCTGCAACAGTCTTTCTACACCCCAGTCTCCAACCTCTGCTCTCTGCTACAGTCCTTCTGCACCTCAGTCTCCAACCTCTAATCTCTGCAACAGTCTTTCTGCCCCCCAGTCTCCAACTTCTGTTCTCTGTAACAATTTTTCTGCACATCAGTCCTCAAACTCTGCTCTCTGCAATCGTCTTTCTGCACCCCATTCTCGAACCTCTTCTCTCTGTAACAATCGTTTTGCACCCCAGTCTCCAACCTCTGCTCTCTGCAACGATCCTTTTGCAACGGTCTCCAAACTCAACTCTCTGGAAAAGTCTTTCTGCAACCCAGTTTCCAACATCTGCTCTCTGAAACAGTCCCTCTTCACATCAGTCTGAAAACTCTGCTCTGTGCAATGACCCTTCTGCACCCAAGTCTACAAACTCTGCTTTCTGTAACAGTCGTTCTTCGTCTCACCTCTCAACACTCTTTCTGTACTTCATCTCACCTCTCAACAGTCCTTCTGTACTGCAGTCTCCAAACTCTGCTCTCTGCAACGGTCCTTCTGCACCCCATTTTCCAACCTCTGTTGTTGCAAGAGGCCTTAAGCACCTCAGTCGCCAAAATCTGCTCCCTGCAACAATCCTTCTGCAACTTAGTCTCCAATTCTGCTCTCGGCAACAGTTCTTCTGCACCCCAGTATCCAACATCTACTCTCTGAAACAGTCTTTCTCCACCCTAGTCTCTAACCTCTGCTCTCTATAACATTCCTTCTGTACTGCTATCTCCAACCTCTGCTCTCTGTAAGGATCCTTCTGCAACCCAGTCTCCAACTTCTACTTTCTGTATCAGTCCTTCTGCACCCCCAGTCTCCAACCTCTGCTCTCTGTAACAGTCCTTCTGTACCTCAGTCTCCAAACTCTGCTCTCTGCAAAAGTGTTTCTGCACCCCAGTCTTCAACCTCTGCTGCCTGCAAAAGTCTTTCTACACCCAGTCTCCAACCTCTGCTATCTGCAACAGTCCTTCTGCACCCCAGTCTCCAAAATCTGCTCTCTTTAACAATTTTTTTGGACCTCAGTCTCCAACCTCTACTCTCTGTAACAGTCCTTCTGCATCTCAGTCTCCAAACTCTGCTCTCTGCAACAGTCCTTCAGAACCACTGTCTCAATACTTGTCACTGCATCAGTCTTCTACACCCCAGTCTCCAACCTCTACTATCTTTAACAGTCCTTCTGCACCTTAGTCTCCATTCTCTGCTCTCTGCAACGAACCTAATTCACCCCAGTCTCCAACATCTGCTCTCTGCAACAGTCATTCTGCACCTCAGTCTGAAAACTCTGCTCCCTGCAATGATCCTTCTTCACCTCAGTTCCCAAAATCTGATCTCTGCAATGGTCCTTCTGAACCCCAGTATCCAAACTCTGCTCTCTGTACAATCTTTCTGCACCCCAGTCTCCAACATCTGCTCTCTGAAAAAGTCCCTTCTGCACCCCGGTCTCCAAACTCTGCACTCTGAAACAGTCATTATCCACCCCAGTCTCCAACATCTGCACTCTGTAACAGTCCTCCTGTATTGTAGTCTCAAAAATCTGCTCTCTGTAATGGCCTTCTGCACCCCAGTCTCTAACCTCTGCTTTCTGTATCAGTCCATCTGCACCCCAGTCTCCAACCTCTTCTCTCTGTAACAATCCTTCTGTACCTCAGTCTCCAAACTCTGCTATCTTCAACAGTCCTTCTGCACCTCAGTCTCCAACATCTGGTCTCTCTAAGATCCTTCTGCAACACAGTCTGTAAACTCTGCATTCTGTAACCATCCTTCGGCACCCCTTGTCCAATCTCTGTTTTTGTAACAGTCATTTTGCACGCCGGTCTCAAACCTCTGCTCACTACAACGATTATTCTGCACCCAGTCTCCAACCTCTGCTCTCTGCAAAAGTCTTCTGCACCCCAGTCTCCAATATCTGCTCTCTGCAACAGTTCTTCTGCACCTAGTCTGAAAACTCTGTTCACTGCAACGATCATTCTGCAACCCAGTCTCCAACCTCTGCTCTCTGTAACAGTCCTGCTGTACCACAGTCTCCTGACTCTGCTCTCTGTAAGATTTTTCTGCAACCATGTCTCCAAATTCTGCTTTCTGTAGCAGTGCTTCTGCACCCCAGTCTTTAACCTCTACTCTATATATCAGGTCTTTTGCACCCATTCTCCAACCTCTTCTCTCTGCAACAGTCCTTCTGCACTGGAGACTCCAAACTCTGCTTTCTGTATCAGTCCATCTGTACCCCAATCTTTAAACTCTGCTCTCTCTAACGATCCTTCTGCACCCCAGTGTCCAACCTCTTCTCTCTGTATCAGTACTTCTGCACCCCAGTGTCTAAACTCTGCTCTCTGTAACATTCCTATTGCACCGCAGTCTCCATCCTCTGCTCTTTGCGACAGTTCTTCTGCACCCCAGTCTCCAACCTCTGCACTCTGAAACAGTCCTTCTCAACCCCAGTCTCCAACCTCAGCTCTCGGTAAAAGAACTCCTCTACTACGGTCTCCAAATTCTGCTCTCTGTAATTTTCCTTATGCACCACAGTCTCCGACCTCTGCTTTCTCTATCAGTCCTTCTGCACCCCAGTCTCCAAACTGTGCTCTCTGTAACAGTCCCTCTGCATCTCAGTCTCCAAACTCTGCTCTCTGCAACATTCCTTCTGCACCCAATCTCCAAACTCTGCTGCCTCCAACAGTCCTTTTACAAACAGTCTTCAACCTCTGCTATCTGCAGCAGTCCTTCTGCACCCCAGTCTCCAACATCGGCTCTCTGTAACAATCCTTCTGCACCTCAGTCTGCAACCTCTACTCTCTGTAACAGTCGTTCTGCACCGCAGTCTCCAATCTCTGATCTGTGTAAGATCTTTCTGCAACCCAGTCTCCAAACTCTTCCCTCTGAAACAGTTCTTCTGCACTCTTTCTCCAAACTCTTCTCTCTGTAACAGGCCTACTGAACCCAGTCTCCAACCTCTTTTCTGTAACAATCCTTCTGAACCCCAGTCTCAAACCTCTGCTCTCTACAATGATCTTTCTTCACCCCAGTCTCCAAAGTCTACTCTCTGCAACAGTCTTTCTGCACCCGAGACTCCAACAACTGCTCTCTGAAACAGTCCTTCTGCACCTCAGTCTGAAAACTCTGTGCACCCCAGTTTTCAAACTCTGCTCTCTGTAACAGTCCTGTTGCACCTCAGTCTCCAAACTCTGCTCTCTTTAAGATTTTTTTGCAACCCTGTCTCCAAACTCTGCTCTCTGTAACAGTCCTTCTGCAACCCAGTCTCCAAACTCTGCTCTCTGTATCAGACCTTTTGAACCCATATCTACAACCTCTACTCTCTATAACAGTCCTTCTGAACCTCAGTCTCCAACTTCTGCTCTCTGCAACAATCTTCTGCACCTCAGTCTCCAAGCTCTGCTCTCTGCAACAATCTTTCTGCACCTCTGTCTCCATAGTCTGCTCTCTGCAACACTCCTTCTGCATCCCAGTTTCCAACATCTGCTCTCTTTTAGATCCTTCTGCACAACAGTCTCCAAACTCTGTTCTCTACAACATTCCTTCTCTATCCCAGCCTCCAACCTCATCTTTCTCAACAATCCTGTAGCACCCCAGTCTCCAACCTCTTTTCTCTATAAAAGACCTTCTGCTCCCCAGTCTCCAAACTATGCTCTGTGTAACAGTCTTTCTGTACTGCAATCTCCAAACTCTGCTCTCTGTAATGGTTCTTTTGAACCCAAGTCTCCAAACTCTGTTGTCTGTAGCAGGCCTTTTGCACCCCAGTCTCCAAACTCTGCTCTCTGTAACAGGCCTTCTGCACCCCAGTCTCCAACCCCTTCTCTCTGCAACGATCCTTCTGCACCCCAGTGTCAAACCTCTGTTCCTTGCAACAGTTCGTCTGCACCGCTGTCTCTAACCTCTGCTCTTTGTAAGATTCTTCTGCACCCCAGTCTCCAAACTCTGCTCTCTGTAAGAGTCCTTCTGCACTCTAGTCTCCAAGCTCTACTCTCTGCAACAGTCAATGTGAACCCAAGTCTCCAATCTCTGATCTCTGTAAGATCTATCTGAAACCCAGTATCCAACCTCTGCTCTCGGTAACAGTACTTCTGCACCCTAGTCTCCAATCTCTGCTCTGTGCAAGATTCTTCTAGACCCCAGTCTCCTACCTCTGCTCTCTGCAACAGTCCTTCTGCACCCCACTCTTCAACCTCTGCGCTCTGTAACAGTTTTTCTATACCACAGTCTCTAAACTCTGGTGTCTGTAACGGTTCTTCTTCACCCCAATTTCCAACCTCTGCTTTCTGTAAGAGTCCTTCTGCACCTCAGTCTCCAAACTCTGCTCTCTGTAGCAGGCCTTCTGCACCACAGTCTTCAAAATCTGCTCTCTCCAAGGATTCTTCTGCACCCCAGTTTCCAACCACTGCTCTCTGCAATGATCCTACTGCACCCGAGTCTCCAACCTCTGATCTCAGCAACACTCCTTCTGCACCCCAGTCTTCAAATTCTGCTCTCTTTTAGACCAATCTGAACCCCAGTCTCCAAAGTCTGCTCTCTGCAACAGTCCTTCACCACCACAGTCTCCAACCTCTCCTCTCTGTAACAGTCCTTCTGCAACCAAGTCTCCAAACTCTGCTCTCTTTAAGATTCTTTTTGCACATCAGACTCCAAACTCTGCTCTCTGCAACAGTCCTTCTGCACTCCAGTCTCCAAACTCTGCTCTCTGCAACACTCCTTCTGCACTCCAGTCTCCAACCTGTGCTCTCTGTAACATTCCTTCTGCACCCCAGTCTCAAACCTCTTCTCTTTGTAACAGTTTTTCTATACCGCAGTCTACAAACTCTTGTCTCTGTATCGGTCCTTCTGCACTCCAATTTCCAACCTCTGCTTTCTGTAACAATTCTTCTGAACCTCAGTCTCCAACCACTGCTCTCTGTAACAGTCCTTCTGCACCCCAGTCTCCAACCACTGCTCTCTGTAACAGTCCACCTGCACCTCAGTCTCCAATCTCTCCTGTAACAGGCGTTCTGCACATAAGTCTCCAAACTCTTTTCTCTGTAGTAGGCCTTCTGGACCCCAGTCTTCAAAATATGCTCTCTGCAAACATCCTTCTGCACCCCAGTCTCCAACATCAGCTCTCTACAATGATCCAACTTCACCCCACTCTCCAACCTCTGATGTCTACAACAATCTTTCTGCACCTCTGTCTCCTAATTCTCCTCTCTGTAAGATGCTTCTGCAAACCTGCATCAAATTTCGGCTATCTGTAACAGTCCTTCTGCACCCCAGTCTCCTACCTCTTCTCTCCTAACAGTCCTTCTGCACCTCAGTCTCCCAAATCTGCTCTCTGTAAGATCCTTTTGCAACCAAGTCTTTAAACTCTGCACTCTGTAACAGTCCTTCTGCACAACAGTCTCCAACCTCTTCTCTCTGCAACGATTCTTCTCCACCCCAGTCTCCAACATCTGCTCTCTGCAACAGTACTTCCGTTCCCCAGTCTCCAAACTCTGCTCTCTGTAACAGTCCTTTTTTCACCCCAGTCTCCAAACTCTGCTCTCTGCAACAATCCTTCGAAAACCCAGTCTCCAATGTCTGCTCTCTGTAACAGTCCTTCTGCACCACAGTCCTCAACCTCTGCTCTCTGTAAGATCCTTCTTCACCCCAATTTCCAACCTCTGCTTTCTGTAACAGTCCTTCTGCATGTCAGTCTCCAACATCTGCTCTCTGTAAGTTCCTTCAGCAAACCAGTCTCTAAACTCTGCTCTCTGTAACAGTTTTTCTGCACCCCAGTCTCCAAAGTCTCCTCTCTGTAACAGGCCTTCTGCACTCCAGTCTCGAACCTTTGCTTTCTGCAATGATCATACTGCACCCCAGTCTCCAACCTCTGATCTCTGCAAAAGTCCTTCTGCACCTCAGTCTCCAAATTCTGCTCTCTGTAAGATCCTTCTGCACCGCTGTCTCCAACCTCTACTCTGAGTAACAGTCCTTCTGCACACCAGTCTCCAACCTCTGCTCTCCGCAAGAGTCATTCTGCACCCCAGTCTTCAAAATCTGCTCTCTGCAACAGTCCTTCTGCACCCTAGTTACCAACATCTGCTCTCTGCTACAGTACTTCTGCACCCCAGTCTTCAACCTTTGCTCACTGTCACAGTCCTCCTGTACTTCAGTATCCAACCTCTGCTCTCTGTAATGGTCTTTCTGCACCCCAGTCTCCAATCTCTGCTTTCTGTATCAGTCCTTCTGTACCCCAGGCTCCAAACTCTGCTCTCTGTAAGAGTCCTTCTGCATCTCAGTCTCCAACCTCTGATATCTGCAGACTCCTTCTGCAACTCAGTCTCCAAATTCTGCTCTCTGTAAGATCCTTCTGCACCCCTGTATTTCACCTCTGCTCTGCTAAACTGTCCTTCTGCACCCGAGTCTCCAAACTCTGCTCTCTGTAACAGGACTGCCGCACCTCAGTCTCCAACCTCTGCTCCCTGCAACAGTCCTTCTGCACCCCAGTCTCCAACCTCTGCTTTCTTCAACAGTTCTTCTGGACCCTAGTTACCAACATCTTCTCTCTGCAACAGTCCTTCTGCACTCCAGTCTCCAACATCTGCTCTCTGCCACAGTCATTCTGCACCTCAGTCTGAAAACTCTGCTCTCTGCAACGACCCTTCTACACCCCAGTCTCCTACCTCTGCTCTCTGTAACAGTCCTTCTGCACCTCAATCTCCCAACTCTGCCCTCTATTTCATCCTTCTGCAACCCAGTCTTTAAACTCAGCACTCTTTAATACTTCTTCTGCAAAACAGTCTCCAACCTCTGTTCTCTTTAATATAACGTCTGCCACCCAGTCTCCAAGCTCTGCTCTGTGTAACAGGCCTTCTGCACCCCAGTCTTGAACCTCTTCTCTCTGCAACGATTCTTCTTCACCTCAGTCTCCAACTTCTGCTCTCTGCAACAGTCCTTCTGCACCTCATTCTCCATTCTCTGCTCTCTGCAAGGGTCCTTCTGCACCTAAGTCTCCAACTTCTACTCTCTGTAACAGTGCTTCTTCACCTCAGTCTCCAATCTCTGCTCTCTGTAAGATCCTTCTGCAACCCAGTCTCCAAACTCTTCTCTCTGTAGCAGTCCTTAATCACCCCACTTTCCAAACTCTGCTCTCTGTAACAGGCCTTCTGCACCCCAGTCTCAAACCTTTGCTCTCTTTATCAGTCCATCTGCACGCCACTCTTCAACGTCTGCTCTCGACAACGATCCTTCTGCACCCCAGTCTCTAAACTCTGTTCGCTGCAACAGTCCTTGTGCAACCAAGTCTACAACATCTGCTCTCTGCAAAATTTCTTCTGTACCTCAGTCTGAAAACTCTGCTCTCTGCAATAATTCTTCTGAACCCCAGTCTCCAAACTCTGCTCTCTGCAACATTCTTTTTGCACCCCAGTATCAAACCATTGCTTTCTGTAAAAGTAGGTCTGCACCCCAGTCTCCAATCTCTTCTTTTTATAACGATCCTTCTGCAACCCAGTCTCGAACCTTCGCTCTCTGTAACAGTCCTTCTGCACCTCAGTCTCCAAACTCTTTTTTCTGTAAGATACTTCTGAAAACCAGTCTCCAACGTCTCTTCTCTGTAACAGTCCTTCTGCACCCCAGTCTTTAACCTCTGCTCTCTGCAAAAGTACTTCTGCACCTCAGTCTCCAAACTCTTTTTTCTGCAACAGTCCTTCTGCAAACAAATCTCCAACTTCTGCTCTTTGCAACATTCCTTTTGCACCCCAGTCTCCAACCTGTGCTCTCTGTAAAAGTAATTCTGCACCCCAGTCTCGAACCTCTGGTCTCTGCAACGATCCTTCTGTACCTCAATCTCGAACCTCTGCTCTCTGCAACGATCCTGCTGCACCCCAGTCTGAAAACTCTGCTAGCTGCAACAGTTTTTCTTAACCCCATTCTCCAACATCTGCTTTCTGCAACAGTTCTACTGTACCTCAGTCTGAAAACTCTGCTCTCTGCAATAATTCATACGTACCCCAGTCTCCAAACTCTGCTCTCTGTAACAGTCCTTCTGTAACTCAGTCTCCAATCACTGCTCTCTGCAACAGTCCTTCTACACCCCATTCTAAAACCTCTGCTCTCAGTATCAGTCCATCTGTACCCCAGGCTCTAACATCTGCTCTCTGCAATGATCCTTCTGCACCCCGGTCTCCAACCTATGCTCGCTGCAACAGTCCGTGTGCAAGCCAGTCTACAAATTCTGCTCTCTGCAACAGTTCTTCTGTATCTCAGTCTGAAAACTCTGCTGTCTTCAACGATTTTTCTGCACCCAAGTCTCCATCCTCTTCTCTCTGTAACAGTCTTTTTTCCCCTAGTCTCCGAACTCTGCTTTCAGCAGCAGTCCTTCTGCACCCCAGTCTCCAACATCTGCTCTCTGCAACATTTCTTCTGCTCCCCAGTATCAAACCTGTGCTCTCTATAAAAGACCATCTGCACCCCAGTCTCCAACCTCTGCTCTTTGTAAGGATCCTTCTGCACCTCAGGCTCGAACCTCCGCTCTCTGTAAAAGTCCTTCTGCACCTCAATCTCCAAATGCTTTTCTCTGTAAGATCCTTCTAAAACCCAGTCTCTAAAGTCTGCTCTCTGTAACAGTCCTTCTGCACAACAGTCTTTAAGCTCTGCTCTCTGTAACGGTCCTTCTGCACCCGTGTCTCCAAAATCTTCTTTCTGTATCAGTCCTTCTGCATCTCAGTCTCCAACCTCTGCTTTCTGCTACAGTCCTTCTACACCGAAGTCTCCAACGTCTGCTCTCTGCAACATTCCTTCTGCACCCCAGGCTCCAAACTCTGCTCTCTGTATTGATCCTTCTGCACACCAGTCTCGAACCTCTGCTCTCTGCAATGATCCTTCTGCACCTCAGTCTCCAACCTCTGCTCTCTGCAAAGATCCTTTGGCACCCCAGTCTCAAAACTCTGCTCGCTACAAGTATCCTTGTGAACCCCAGTCTCCAAAATCCACTCTCTGCAACAGTTCTTCTGTACCTCAGTCTGAAAACTCTGCTATCTGCAATAGTCCATCTTCACCTCAGTCTCCAACCTCCACTCTCTGTAACAGCTCTTCTGTACCTCAGTCTCCAATCTCTGCTCTATGCAACAATCCTTCTGCACCCAAGTCTCCAACATCTGCTCTGTGAAACAGTCCTTAGACACCCCAGTCTCAAACCTCTGCTCTCTGCAACAGTCCTTCTACACCCCAGTCTTCAACCTCTGCTCTCTGCAACAGTCCTTCTATACCTCAGTCTCCAACTCTGCTTGACCCAACAATCTTTCTGGACCCCAGTCTCCAACCTCTGTCCTCTACATCAGTTCTTCTGCACGCAAGTCTCCAAACTTTGCTCTCTGTACCAGTCCTTCTGTACCGCAGTCTCCAAACTCTGTTCTCCGTAAGGGTCCTTATGCACCCCAGTATCCAACCTCTGCTTTCTGTATCAGTCGTTTTGAACCACAGTCTTCAAACTATGCCCTCTGTAAGTTCCTTCTGCAACTCAGTCTGCAACCTCTGCTCTCTGTAACAGTCCTTTACCCCCCAGTCTCCAATTTCTGTTCTCTGCAACAGTTCTTCTGCACCCCAGTCTCCAAACTCTGCTCTCTGTAACAGTCCTTCTGTACTGCACTCTCCAACCTCTCCTCTCTGTAATGGTTCTTCTGCACCCTAGTCTCCAAACCCTGCTTACTGTATCAGTCTTTCTGCACCACATTCTCCAACCTCTGCTCTCTGTAACAGTCCTTCTGCACCTAAGTCTCCAACCTCTGCTATATGCAACAGTCTTTCTGCAACCCAGTCTCCAACCTCTGCTGTCTGCAACAATCATTCTGCACCCCCGTCTCCAACATCTGTTTTCTGCATCAGTCGTGCACCACAGTCTCCAAAATCTGCTCTCTGTAACAGTTCTTCTGCACCTCAGTCTCCAACCTCTGCTCTCTGAAACAGTACTTATGCACCCTAGTCTCCAAAGTCTGCTCTCTGCCACAGTCCTTCTGCATTCCAGACTCCAACCACTTCTCACTGCAAAGATCCTTTGGCACCCCAGTCTCAAAACTTTGCTCGCTGCAACAGTCCTTGTGAACCCCAGTCTCCAACATCTTCTCTCTGCAACAGTTCTTCTGTACCTCAGTCTGAAAACTTTTCTCTCTGCAACAATCCTTCTGCACCCAGTCTTCAAACTCTACTCTCTGTAACAGTCCTTCTGTACATCAGTCTCCAACCTCTGCTTTCTGTAAAACCCTTTTAAACAGTTCACAAACTCTGCTCACTGAAACACATTTTGCACCCCAGTCTCAAATCTCTGCTCTCCATAACAGGCCTTCTGCACCCCAGTCTCAAACCACTGCTCTCTGTAAGAGGAATTCTTCACCCAAGTCCCCAACAGCTACTCTCTGCAATGATGCTTGTGCACCCCAGTCTACAACCTCTGCTCTCTGCAGCAGTCCTTCTACACCCCAGTCTCCAACCTCTGTTCTCTGCAACAGTCGTTCTGCATCCCAGTGTCCAAACTCTGCTCTCTGTCACAGTCCTTCTGCATCCCAGACTCCAACCTCTTCTCACTGTAAGATCCTTCTGCACCCCAGTCTCCCACCTCTGCTCTCTTCAAAGTTATTTCTGCGCCCCAGTCTCCAACCTCTATTTTTTGCATCAGTCATTCTGCGCCACAGTCTCCAACATCTACTCTCTGCAACAGTTCTTCTCCACACCAGTCTCCAACCTCTGTTCTCTGTAACAGTCCTTCTGTACTGCAGTCTCCAACCACTGCTCTCTGTAAGGATCCTTCTGCACCCGAGTCTCCAAACACTGTTTTGTGTAACTGTCCTTCTGCACCTTAGTCTCCAACCTCTGCTCTCAGTAACAGTACTTCTGCACCACAATCTCGTACCTCTACTCTCTGCAACAGTCCTTCTACACGCCAGTCTAAAACCTCTGCTCTCTGCAATAGTCCTTCTGCTCCCCAGTCTTTAACCTCTGCTCTCTGTATCAATCCTTCTGCTACTCAGTCTCCAAGCTCTGCTCTCTGTAACGATCCTTCTGCACCTCAGTCTCCAAACTCTACTCTCTGTAACAATGCTTGTGCACCTCAGTCTCCAACCTCTGCTCTTTGTAAGATCCTTCTGCAACCCAGTCTCCAAACTGTGCTTTCAGTAACAGTCCTCGTGCACCCCAGTCTCCAAACTCTGCTCTTTGTACCAGGCTTTCTTCACCACAGTATCCAACATCTGCTCTCTCTGTTTGTCCTGCACCCCAGTCTTCAACCTTTGCTCTCTGCAACAATCCTTCTGCATCCTGTCTCCAACCTCTGCTCACTGCAACAGTGCTTCTGCACCCCAGTCTCCAAACTCTGTTCTCTGCAGCAATCGTTCTGCATCCCAGTGTCCAAACTCTGCTCTCTGTACCAGTCCTTCTGTACCGGAGTCTCCAACCTCTGTTCCCTTTATCCGTCCTTCTGCACCCCAGTCTCCAACATCTGCTTTCCCTATAAGTCCTTCTGCACCCCAGTCTCCAATATCTGCTCTCTTTAACAGTCTTTCTTCACCTCAGTCTCCAACCTCTTCTTTCTGCAGAAGTCCTCCTGCACCCCAATCTTCAACCTCTGCTCTCTGCAACATTCCTTCTGCACCCCAGTCTCCTACCTGTGCTCTCTATGAAAGTCCTTCTGCACCCCAATCTCAAACTTCTGCTCTCTGTAACGATGCTTCTGCACCCCAGTCTCTAACCTCTTCTCTCTTCAACGATCTTTCTGCACCTCAGTCTCCAACTTCTGCTCTCTGCAATGATCCTTCTGCATCCCAGTCTCAAACATCTGCACTCTGTAACAGACTTTCTACACCTCAGTCTCCAACCTCTTCTCTCTGCGACAGTCTTTTTGCACCCCAATCTTCAACATGTGCTCTCTTCAACAGTCCTTCTATACACCAGTCTCCAACCTCTGCTCTGCTCTCTTAAACAGTCCTTCTGCACCCCACTCTCCAAACTCTGCTCTCTGTAACAGTCCTTCTGCACCTCAGTCTCCAAACCCTGCTCTCTGAAAGAAACTTCTACAACCCAGTCTCCAAACTCTGCTCTCTGTAACAGTCCTTCTGCACCCCATTCATCAACCTCTACTCTCAGCAATGGTCCTTATGCACCCAAGTCTCCAAACTCTTCTCTCTGTAACAGTCCTTCTGCACCCCAGTCTCCAACCTATACTCTCTGTAACAATCCTTCTGCACATTAGTCTTTAACCTCTGCTCTCAGCAACGGTCCTTTTGCACCCCAGTCTCCAAACTCTGCTCTCTATAACAGTCCTTCTGTACTGTATTCTCCAACCTCTGCTCTTTATAAGGGTACTTCTACACCCAAGTCTCCAACCTCTTCTTTTTGTATCAGTCCTTCTGCACCCCAGTCTCCAACCTGTGCTCTGTGTAACTGTCCCTCTGTACCTTAGTCTCCAACCTCTGCTCTCTGCTACAGTCTTTCTAGACACCAGTCTCCAAACTCTGCTCTCTGTAACAATCCTTCTGCACCTCAGTCTCAAACCTCTGCTCTCTGCAATGGTCCTTCTGCACCTGAGTCTCCAACTTCTGGTCTGTATCAGTCCTGTACGCCTGTCTCCCACATATGCTCTCTGTAACAGTCCTTTTTCACCTCAGTCTTCAACCTCTGCTCTGTGTAACAGTCCTTCTGCACCCCAGTGTCCAACATCTGCTCTCTGCAACGATCCTTCTGCATCCCAGTCTCCAAACTCTGCTCTATGTAACAGTCCTTCTGAACCTAAGACTCCAAACTCTGCTCTACGTAAGATCCTTCTGCAACCCAGTCTTCAAACTCTGCACTCTGTAACATCCCTTCTGCACCCCAGTCTCCAAACTCTGCTCTCTGTAATAGGCCTTCTGCACACCAGTCTCTAAACTCTGCTCTCTGTATCAGTCCTTCTGCACGCCAGTCGCAAACATCTGCTCTTTGTAACAGTCCTTCTGCATCTCAGTCTCCTACATCTGCTCTCTGGAACAGTCCGTCAGCACCCCAGATTTCAACTTCTGGTTTCTGCAACAGTCCTTCTACACCCAAGTCTCCAACCTCTGGTGTGTGCAACAGTTTTTCTGAACCCCAGTCTCCAAATTCTTCTCTCTGTAACAATCCTTCTGTGCCTAAGTCTCCAACCTCTACTCTCTGTAACAGTCCTTCTGCACCTCACTCTCCAACATCTGCTCTTTGTAAGTTCCTTCTCCAACCCAGTCTCCAAACACTGCCCTCTGTAGCAGTCCTTCTGCACGCCTTCTCCCAACTCTCCTCTTTCTAACAGGCCTTCTGCACCCCAGTCTCCAAAGTCTGTTCTCTATAACAATCCTTCTGCACCCCAGTCTCCAAACAATGTGCTCTGTAACAGTCCTGCTGGACCTCGGTCTACAATCTCTGCTCTCTGTAAAATCCTTCTGCAACCTTGTCTAAAAACTCTGCTCTCTGTAACAGTCCTTCTGCACCTCATTCTCAAAACTGTGTTCTTTCAACACTAATTGTGTACCCCAGTCGCCAACCCCTACTCTCTGTAACAATCCTTCTATACCGCAGTCTCCAAAGACTTCTCTCTGTAACAGTCCTTGTGCACCCCAGTCTCCAACCTCTGCTTTCTGTATCAGTCCTTCTGCACCACTGTCTACAATCTCTGCTCTCTGTAACAGTTTTTCTGCACCTCATATCCAAACTCTTCTATCTGCAACAGTCCTTATGCACTCCAGTCTACAACCTCTGCTGTCTGCAAAACCTTCTGCACCCCAGTCTGCAACGTGTGCCCTGTGTAACAGTCCTTCTGCAGCCAAGTCTCAAAATGCTGCTCTCTGTAACAGTCCTTCTCCACCTCAGTCTTCAACCTCTGCTCTATTAAAAAGTCCTTCTGCACCCCAGTGTCCATCATCTTCTCTGTAAACAGTCATTCTGCACCCCAGTCTCCAACATCTACTCTCTGCAACAGTCCTTCTGCACCCCAGTGTCCATAGTGTGCTCTCTGCAACGATCCTTCTGCACCCCAGTCTCCAACCTCTGCTGTCTGAAAGATCCTTCTGACCTCAGTTTCCAAATTCTGCTCTCTGTAATATTCTTTCTCCACGCCAGTCTCAAACCTCTGCTTTCTGCAAAGGTCCTGCTGCACCCCAGTCTCCAACCTCTGTACTCTGCAATACTCCTTCTGCTCCCCAGTCTCCAAACTCTGCTCTCTGTAACAGTTTTTCTGTACTGCAGTCTCCAATCTCTGCTCTCTGTAAAGGTCCTTTTGCACGCCAGTTTCCAAGCTCTGCTTTCTTTCTCCATCCTTCTGCACCTCAGTCTCAAACCTCTGCTCTCTCCAAAGTCCTTCTGCACCCCATTCTACAACTTCTGGTCTCTGAATCAGTCCTTCTAAACAACAGTATCCAACATCTGCTCTCTGAAAAAGTCTTTGTGTACCCTAGTCTCCAACCTCTGCTCTCTGGAACAGTTCTTCTGTACTGCAGTCTGAAAACTCTGCTCACTGTAACATTCCTTCTTCACCACAGTCTCCAACCTCTGTCCTCTGCAACTGTCATTCTGCTCCTCAGGCTCTGAGATCTGCTCTTTGTAACAGTCCTTCTGTACCAGAGTCTCCAACTTCTGCTCTTTGTAACAGTCCTTCTACACCCCAGTCTCCAAACTTTGCTTTGTGTATCAGTCTGTCTGAACCCCAGTCTCCAACCTCTGTTCTATGTATCTATCCTTTTGCACCTCAGTTTCAACCTGTGCTCTATTTAAGAGTCCTTCTTCACACCAGTCTGCAACCTCTTCTCTAGGTAACAGTCCTATACAGCAGTCTTTAAACTCTGCTCTCCTTAACCGTCCTTCTACACACCAATTTCCAAAATCTTCTTCCTGTAAGTCTTTCTGCACCTGAGTCTCCAAACTCTGCTCTCTGTAGCAGTTCTTTTACACCTCAGTCTCAAACCTATGCTCACTCTAACAGTCCTTCTGCACCTCAGTCTGAAAATTCGGCTCTCTGCACGATCCTTTTGCACCCCAGTCTTTAACCACTGCTTTTGGTAACAGTTCCCCTGCACCTCAGTCTCCAATCTCTGCTCTCTGTAAGATCCTTCATCAACCCAGTCGCCAACCACTGCGCTCTGTAACAGACCTTCTGAACCCAAGTCTCAAAATTCTTCTCTCTGCAAGGATTCTTCTCCACACCAGTCTCAAACCTCTGCTCTCTGCAACAGTCCTTCTGCACCCCAGTCTCCAACCTCTGTTCTCTGTAACCGTGCTTCTGCACAGCAGTATCCAACCTCTGCTCTTTGTAACAGTCCTTCTGCACCTCAGACTTCAACCTCTGCTCTCTGCAACAGTCCTTCTGCACCCCATTCTCCAACCTCTGCTCTCTGGAACAGTCCTTTGAACTCCAGTCTCCAACATCTTCTCTATGCAACAGTCATTCTGAAACACAGTCTCCAAACTCTGCTCTCTGTAACATCTTTCTGCACGCCAGTTTCCAAAATCTACTCTCTCTAACATTCCTTCTCCACCACAGTCTGTAACCTCTTCTTACTTCGAGGGTCCTGCGGCACCCCAGTCTCCAACCTCTGCTCTCGGAAACAGTGCTATACCGCAGTCTCCAAACTCTGCTCTCTGTAACGGTCCTTCTGCACACCAATTTCCAAACTCTGCTTCCTGTAACAGTCCTTCTGCACATGAGTCTCCAAACTCTGCTCTCTGTAGCCGTCCTTCTACACCTCAGACTCCAACCTATGCTCTCTGTAACAGTCCTTCTTCACCAAAGTCTTCAACCTCTGCTCTCTCTAATATCCTTCTGAAACCCATCCTCCAAACTCGGCTCTCTGTAACAGTGCTTCTGCACACCTCTCTCCAACCTCTGCTCTCATCAAAGATACTTCCTCAAAAAAGTCTCCAACCTCTGCACTCTGCAACAATCCTTCTGTACCCAGTCTCCAAAATCTGCTCTCTGCAACAGTCCTTCTGCACCTCAGTCTGAAAACTCTGCTCACTGCAACGACCCTCCTACACCCCAGTCTTTAACCTCAGCTCTCTGCAACAGTCCTTCTGTATCCCAGTCTTCAATATCTACTCCCTGCAGCAGTAGTTCTGCAACTCAGTCTGAAATCTGTGCTCTCTGCAATGATCCTTCTGCACTTAAGTCTCCTAATTCTGCTCTTGTAAGACCATTCTGCAACCCAGTCTCAAGACTTTGCTCTTGGCAACAGTGCTTCTGCACCCTAGTCTCGAACCTCTGCTCTCTGTAAGATCCTTATGCACTGCAGTCTCCAACCTCTGCTCTCTGTAACAATCCTTCTGCACCCCAGTCTCTAACATCTGTTCTCTGCAACAGTTCTTCTGCACCTCAGTCTGAAAAATCTGCTCTCTGCAACGACTGTTCTGCCTCACAGTCTCCTACCTTTACTCTCTGTAACAGTCCTTCTGCACCTCAGTAACCCAACTCTGCTCTCTTTAACATTCTTCTGCAACCCAGTCTCCAACCTCTGCTCTCTGTAACAGGCCTTCTGCACCCCAGGCTCCAACCTCTTCTCTCTGCAATGATATTTCTCCACCCCAGTCTCCAACATCTGCTCTCTGCAACAGTTCTTTTGCACCCCAGTCTCCAAACTCTGCTATCTGTAAGATCCATCAGAACCCCAGTCTTTAACCTCTGCTCTCTGTAACAGTCCTCCTGCACCCCAGTCTCCAAACTCTGCTCTCTGTAACACTCCTTCTGCACCTCAGTCTTCAACCTGTGCTCTCTGTAACAGTCCTTCTGCACCCCAGTCTAAAACATCTGCTCTCTGAAACAGTCCATCTGCACCCAAGTCTCCAAAATCTGCTATCTGCAACGCTCCTTCTGGACCCCAGTCTCCAACGTTTGCTTTCTTCAACAGTCCTTCTGCACCACAGTCTCAAACCTCTGCTCTTTTTAACGGTCCTTCTACACCCCTGTCTCCAACCTCTGCTTTCTGTATCAGTCTGTATGAACCGCAGTCTCCAACCGCTGTTCTCTGTATCTATCCTTCTGCACCTCAGTCTCCAAACTCTGTTCTCTGCAACGGTTTTTCTGCACCTCAGTCTCCAACCTCTACTCTCTGTAACAGTCCTTCTGCACTTCAGACTCCAACCTCTGCTCTCTGTAGCATCCTTCTACAACCCAGTCTCCAAACTCTACTCTCTGTTACAATCCTTCTGCACACCAGTCTCCAACCTCTGCTCTCTGAAACGATCCTTCTTAACCCCTGTCTCCAATGTCTGCTCTCTGCAACAGTCCTTCTGCACCCCAGTCTACAATATCTGCTCTCTGCAACAGTCATTCTGCACTTCAGTGGGAAAACTCTGCTGTATGCAACGAACTTTCTGCACTTCAGTCTCCCAACTTTGCTCTCTGTAAGATCCTTCTGCAACCCAGTCTTTAAACTCTGCACTCAGTAATCGTCTTTCTGCACAACAGTCTCCAACCTCTGCTCTCTGCAACAAAACTTCTGCACCCCAGTCCCAAACACTGCTCTCTGTAACAGGCCTTCTGCACCCTAGTCTCCAAACACTTCTCTCTGCAAGGATTCTTTTTCACACCAGTCTCCAACCTCTGCTCTCTGCAAGAGTCCTCTTGCACCACAGTCTACAAAATCTGCTCTCTGTAAGATCCATCTGAACATCAGTCTCCAACCTCTGCTCTCTGTAACAGTCCTTCTGCACCCCAGTCTGCAACCTCTGCTCTCTGTAACTGTTTTTCTGCACCTAATTCTCCAACCTCTGCTCTCTGCAACAGTCTTTCAGAACCCCACTCTCCAACCTCTGCACTCTGCAACAGTCCGTCTGCACCCCAGTCTCCAACATCTGCTCTCTGCAACAGTCTTTCTACACCCCAGTCTCCAACTCTGCTTTCTGCAACGATCTTTCTGAACCCCAGTGTTCAACGTCTGCTCTCTGAAAGAGTCCTTCTGGACCACAATCTTCAAGCTCTGCTCTCTGTAACAATCCTACTGCACCCCTGTCTGCAACCTCTGCTCTCTGTAAGATCCTTCTGCAACACAGTTTCAAACTCTGCTCTCTGTAACAGTGCTTCTGCCAACCGGTCTCCAACCTCTGCTCTCTGCAACGATCCTTCTTCCCCAAAGCCTCCAACCTCTGCTCTCTGCAACAGTCCTTCTACACCTCAGTCTCCAATATCTGCTCTCTGCAACAGTCCTTTTGCACCTCACTCTGAAAAGTCTGCTCACTGCAAGGACCCTTCTGCACCACAGTCTCCTACTTCTGCTCTCTGTAACAGTCCTTCTGCACCTCATTCTCCCAACTCTGCTTTTTGTAAGATTCTTCTACAACCCAGTCTTTAAACTCTGCACACTGTAACAGTCCTTCTGCACAACCGTCTCCAAACTCTGCTCTCTGTAACATGACTTCTGCCACCAAGTCTCCAAACTCTGCTCTCTGTAACAGGCCTTCTGCACCCCAGTCTCCAACCTCTTCTCTCTGCAACAATTCTTCTCCACCACAGTCTCCAGAATCTGCTCTCTGCAACAGTCCTTTTGCACCCCAATCTCAAAATTATGCTCTCTTTAAGATCCATCTGAACCCCAGGCTCCAAACTCTGCTCTCTGTAGCAGTCCTTCTGCACCTCAGTCTCTAACCTCTGCTCTGCGTAAGTCCTTCTGCACCACAGTCTCTAAAATCTGATCTCTGCCACAGTCCTTCTAGACCCCATTGTCCAACATACGCTCTCTAGAACAGTCCTTCTGCACCCCAGTCTCAAAACTGTGCTCTCTGCAACGATCCTTCTGGACCCCAGTTACCAAGGTCTGCTCTCTGCAACAGTCCTTCTGCAACACAGTCTCCAACCTCTTCTCTTTGTAAGATCCTTCTGCACTCTAGTTTCCAAACTCTGCTCTCTGTAACATTCCTTCTCCACCGGAGTCTCAAACATCTGTCTTCTGCAACAGACCTTGTGCTCCCCAGTCTCCGAGATCTGCTCACTGTAACAGTCCATCTGTACCACAGTCTTCAACCTCTGCTTTTTGTAAAGGTCCTTCTACACCCCAGTCTCCAACCTCTGCTTTCTGTATCAGTCTTTCGGAACCCCAGTCTCAAACCTATGTTCTCTGTATCTATCCTTCTGCACCTCAGTCTCCAACCTGTGCTCTATGTAAGAGTCCTTCTGCACCCCAGTCTCCAACCTCTTCTCTCAGTAACAGTCTTATACTGCAGTCTCCAAACTCTGCTCTCTGTAATGGTCCTTCTGCATCCCAATTTCCAAAACCTGCTTCCTATAACAGTCTTTCTGCACCCCAGTCTCCAACCTCTACTCTCTGCAACAGTCCTTAGGCACTCCAGTCTCCATCCTCTGCCCTCTGCAACAGTCCTTCTGCACCCAGTCTCCAACCTCTGCTATCTGCAACAGTCCTTCTGCATCCCAGTCTCCAAACTCTGCTCTCTGCATTGATACCTCCGGACCCTAGTCTTCAACCTCTACTCTCTTCAACAGTCCTTCTGCACCACAGTCTCCAACCCCTGCTCTCTGTAAGATCTTTCTGCACTCCAGTTTACAAAATCTGCTCTCTCAAACATTTCTTCTTCATCACAGTCTCGAACCTCTGCTTTCTGCGAGTGTGGGGAACCACAGTCTCCAACCTCTGTCCTCTGTAACAGTCCATCTGAACTCCAGTATGGAACCTCTGCTCTCTGTAACAGACATTCTGTAACGCAGTCTCAAACCTTTGCTCTCTGGAACGGTCCTTCTGCACCCCAGTCTCCAAAATCTGCTTTCTTTATCAGTCATTCTGAACCCCAGTTTCAAAACTCTGCTCTCTGTATCTATCCTTCTGCACTTCAGTCTCCAACCTGTGCTCTCTGTAACAGTCCATCTGCACCCCAGTCTCCAACCTCTACTTTCTGTAAGAATTTTTCTATACCACAGTCTCCAAACTCTGGTCTCTGTAACGTTCCTTCTGCATCCCAATTTTCAACTTTTCCTTTCTGTAACAGTCCTTCTGAACCTCAGTCTCCAAACTCTGCTCTCTGTAACAGTCTTTCTACACCTCAGTCTCCAACCTCTGCTCTCTGTAACAGTCCTTCTGCACCTCAGTCTGACACCTCTGTTCTCTGAACAATCCTTCTGAACCCCAGTCTCCAAACACTGCTCTCTGTAACAGTCCACCTGAACGTCAGTCTCCAACCTCTGCTCTCTGTAAGATCCTTCAGCAACCCAGTATCCAAACTCTGCTCTCTATAACAGTCTTTCTGCAACCCAGCCTCCAAACTCTCCTCTCTCTTACAGGCTTTCTGCACGCCAGTCTCCAAACTCTGCTCTCTGTAGCATGCCTTCTGCACCTCAGTCTCCAACCTCTGCTCTCTGCAACAATCCTTCAGGAACCCAGTCTCTAAAATCTGCTCTCTGCAATGATCCTACTGCTCCCTAGTCTCCAACCTCTGGTCTCTGCAACTGTCCTTCTGCACCTCAGTGTTCAAATTCTGCTCTCTGTAAAATCCTTTTGCACCCCTGTATAAAACCTCTTCACTCTTTAATAGTCCTTATGAACCTGAGTTTCCAAACTCTGCTCTCTGTAACAGAACTTCCACACCTCATTCTCCAACATCTGCTCTCTGCAGCAGTCCTTCTGCACCCCAGTCTCCAACCTCTGCTCTCTATAACAGTCCTTCTGCAACCTAGTTACAAATATCTGCTCTCTGAAACAGTTTTTCTTCACCCCAGTCTTCAACATCTGCTCTCTGCCACAGTTCTTCTGCAACTCAGTCTTAAAACTGTGCTCTCTGCAACGACCCTTCTGCACTTCAGTCTCCTACATCTGCTCTCTCTAACAGTCCTTCTGCAACTCAGTTTCCCAACTCTGCTCTCTGTAACATACTTCTGAAAGCCAGTCTTTAAACTCTGCACTCTGTAACAGTCCTTTGGCACAACAGTCTCCAAACTCTGCTCTCTGTAACAGGCCTTCTCCAACCCAGTCTCCAACCTCTTCTCTCTGCAACAATTTTTCTCCACCCCAGTCTCCAACATCTGCTCTCTGCAACAGTCTTTTTGCACCCCAGTCTCCAAACTCTGCTCTCTGTAAGATCCATCTGAACACCAGTCTCCAACCTCTGCTCTCTGTAACAGTGTTTCTGCACCCCAGTCTCCTAACTTGCTCTCTGTAACAGTCCTTCTGCACCTCAGTCTCAAAACTCTGCTCTGTGTAACAGTCATTCTGCACCCCAGTATCTAAAATCTGCTCTCTGCAACAGTCCTTCTGCACCCCAGTCTCCGTCATCTGCTCTCTGCAACAGTCCTTCTGTACCCCATTCTCCAAACTCTGCTCTCTGCAACGATTTTTCTGGACCCCTGTCTCCAATGTCTGCTCTCTGCAACAGTCTTTCTGCACCACAGTCTCCAACCTCTCTCTCTGTAAGATCATTCTGCACTCCATTTTCCAAACTCTGCTCTCTGTAACATTCTTTCTTAACCCCAGTCTCATACCACGATCCTCTGCAAAACTCCTTCTGCTCCCCAGTCTCCGAGTTCTGCTCTTTTTAACAGTCCTTCTGTACCGCAGTCTCAAACCTCTGCTTTTTGTAACGGTCCTTCTACACCACAGTCTCCTAACTCTGCTTTCTGTATCAGTCTATCTGAACCCCAGTCTTCAACCTCTGTTCTCTGTATCTATCCTTCTGCACCTCAGTCTCCAACCTGTGCTCTATGTAAGAGTCCTTCTGCACCCCAGTCTCAAACCTCTTTTCTCGGTAACAGTCCTATACCGCAGTCTTCGGCACCCAAATTTCTAAACTCTCTGTAAAAGTCCTTTTTAAACTCAGACTCCAACCTCTGCTCGCTGTAACACTCCACCTGCACCTCAGTCTCCAAACTCTGCTCTTTGTAAGATCCTTCTGCAACCCAGTCTCCAAATACTGCTCTCTATAACAGTTCTTCTGCATCCCAATCTTCAACTTCTTCTCTATCTAAGTGTCCTTCTGCAGCACAGTCTCCAATCTTTGCTCTCTGCAACAGTCCTTCTGCACCCCAGCCTCCAACCTTTGTTCTCTGCAACAGACCTTCGGCACCCCAGTCTCCAACCTTTGTTCTCTGCAACAGTCTTTCTGAACCCCAGTCTCAAATCTCTGCTCTCTGTAACAGTCCTTCTGCACCCCAGTCTACAAACTCTGATCTCTGTAACAATCCTTCAGCACTTCAGTCTCCAACCTCTGCTCTATTTAACAGGACTTCTGCACCTCAGGTTCGAAACTTTGCTTTCTGCAACAGACCTTCTACACACCAGTCTCCAACCTCTGCTCTCTGTAACAGTCCTTCTGCATCCCAATCTCCAACCTCTGCTCCCTGCAACAGTCCTTCTGCACCACAGTCTCCAAACCCTGCTATCTGTAAGATTCTTCTGCACTCCAGGTTCCAAACTCTGCTCTCTGTAACATTCCTTCTCCACTCAAGTCTTTAACCTCTGCTTTCAGCAAGTGTCCTGCGGCACCCCAGTCTCCAAAGTCTGTCTTCTGAAACAGTACTTCTACTCTCGAGTTTCCAACATTTGCTCTCTGTAACAGTCCTTCTGTACTGCAGTCTCCAAACTCTGCTCTCTGTAACGTGCCTTCTGCACCCAGTCTCCAAACTCTGCTTTCTATATCAGTCCTTTTGAACCTCAGTCTCTAACCTGTGCTCTCTGTAACATTCCTTCTGCACCCCAGTCTCCAACCTCGGCTCTGTGTAAAAGTTTTTCTATACCGCAATCTTCAATCTCTGATCTCTGTAACAATCCTTCTGAACCCCGATTTCCAACCTCTTCTTTCTGTAACAGTCAAACTTCACCTCCGTCTCCAAATTCTTCTCTCTGTAAGATCCTTCTGCAACCCTGTATTTAACCTCTGCTCTCTGTAACTGTCCTTCTGCACCCGAGTCTCCAAACTCTGCTCTCTGTAACACGACTTCTGCACCTCAGTCTCCAACCTATAGTCTCTGCAACAGTCCTTCTGCACCCCAGTCCCCAAACTCTGCACTCTACAACAGTCCTTCTGCACCTCAGTCTCCAACCTCTGCTCTCTGCAACGGTCATTATGCACCCCAGTCTCCAACATCTGTTTTCTGCAACAGTCCTTCTTCACCTAAGTCTCCAACCTCTGCTCTCTGAAAGAGTCCTTCTGCTCCCAAGTCTCCAACATATGCTCTCTGTAACAGTCCTTCTCCACCCCAGTCTCAAAACACTGCTCTCTGTAGCAGTCTTTCTGTACTGCTGTTTCCAACCTTTGCTCTCTGTAACTGTCATTGTGCACACCAGTCTCCAAACTGTGATTTTTTATCAGTCCTTCTGCACCCCAGTCTTCAACCTCTGCTCTCTGTTACATACCTTCTACACCTCAGTCTCAAACCTCTGCTCTCTGCAACAGTCCTTCTGCACCTCAGTCTCTAACCTCTGCTTTCTGTAACAGGCCTTCTTCACCCTATCCATAAACTATTCTCTCTGTAACGACTTTTCTCCACCCCGTCTCCAAACTCTGCTCTGTGTAACAAACCTTCTGCACCCCAGTCTCCAAACTCTGCTCTCTGTAAGGGTCCTTCTCCACCCCAGTCTCCAACCTCTGCTTTCTATATCAGTCCTTCTGCACCACAGTCTCCAACCTGTGCTCTCTGCAAAATTTTTTCTGCATCCCAGGATCCAATCTGTGCTCCCTTTAACAGTCCTTCTGCACACAAGTCTCCAACCCCTGCTCTCTGTAACGATCCTTCTGCAACACAGTCTCCACCTCTGCTCTCTGCAATGATCCTTCTGTACCTCACTCTCCAAACAGTCGTGCTGCACCTCAATCTGCAAACTCTGCGCTCGGTAAGATCCTTGTAAAACCAAGTCTCCAAACTCTGATTTCTGGATCAGTCCTTCTGCACCGCAGTCTCCATTCTCTGCTCTCTGTAACAGTCTTTCTGTACCGCAGTCTTCAAACTCTGCATTTTGTAACCGTCCTTCTACAACCCAGTCTTCAACCTGTCCTCTCTGCAATGATTTTTCGGCACCCCAGTCTCCAACGTCTTCTCTCTGCAACAGTCCTCCTGCACCCCAGTCTCCAAACACTCTGTAAGATCCTCTGCACCTCAGTTTCCAAACTCTGCTCTCTGTAACATTCCTTCTCAACCCCAGTCTCCCACTTCTGCTTTTTTCAACGGTCTTTCTCCACCCCAGTCTCCAACATCTGTTCTCTGCGACAGTCCATCTGAACCCAATTCTCCAATCTCTGTTATCTGCAACAGTCTTTCTGCACCTCATTCTCCAACCTCTGCTCTCTGCAACAGTCCTTCTGCACCACAGTGTCCACCATCTGCTCTCTGCCACAGTCCATCTGTAGACTAGTCTCCAATCTCTACTCTCTGTAACAGTTCTTATGTATTGCAGTCTCCAAACTTTGCTCTCTGTAACGGTCCTCATGCACCCCAGTTTCCAAAGTCTCCTTTCTGTATTAGACCTTCCTGACCCCAGTCTCATAACTCTCCTCTCTGAATATAAGTCCTTCTGTACAACAGTCTCCAAACTCTGATCTCCGCAATAGTTTTTCTTCATCCCAGTCCCCAACCTCTGCTCTCTGCAACAGTCCTTCTACACCTCTGTGTCTAAACTCTACTGTCTGTAACTCTCCTTCTGCACCTCAGTCACCAACCTCTGCTCTCTGTAAGAGTCCTTCTGTACTCCAGCCTCCAACATCTCCTCACTGCAACCGTCCTTCTGCAACCCAGTATTTTACGTCTGCACTCTCAACAGTCTTTCTGCACCTCAGTCTGAAAACTCTGCTCTCTGCAAGTATCCTTCTGCACCCCAGTCTCCAACCTCTACTCTCTGTAACAGTCCTACTGCACCTCAGTCTCCAAACTCTGCTCTATATAAGATCCTTCTGCAACCCAGTATACAAACTCTGCTCTCTGTAACACTCCACCTGCTCCCCAGTCTCCAAATTCTGCTCTCTGTAACAGGCCTCCTCCACCCCAGTCTACAAACTCAGATCTTTGTAAAAGGCCTTCAGCACCCCAGTATCCAACCTATTCTCTCTGCAACTATCCTTCTACACCCCAGTCTCCAACATCTGAACTCTGCAACAGTTCTTCTGCACCCCAGTCTCCAATCTCTGCTCTCTTGAAGATCCTTCTGCACCCAGTTTCCAAACTCTGCTCTCTGAAACAATCCTTCTGTACCCCAGTCTCCAATATCTGCTCTCTGTAACAATGCTTCTGCTCATCAGTCTCCAACCTCTGCTGTCTGCAATGGTCTTCTACACCTCAGTCTCAAACCTTTGTTGTCTGCAATAGTCCTTCTTCACCCCAGTGTGCAACCTCTGCTCTCTGTAAAAGTCCTTCTGCACCACAGTCTCCAACTTCTGCTCTCTGTAACTGTCCTTCTGCACCGCAGTCTCCAAACTCTGCTTTCTATATCAGTCCTTCCGGACCCCAGTCTCCAAACTCTGCTCTCTGTAACAGTCCTTCTGAACCTCATCTCCAACCTCTTCTCTCTGCAACAGTCCTTCTGCACCTAAGCTTCAACCTCTTCTCTCTACAACAGTCCTTTTGCACCCAAGTCTCCAATCTCTGCTTTCTATAACAGTCCTTCTGCACCCCTGTCTCCAATCTCTGCTCTCTGTAAGATCCATCTGCACCCCAATCTCCAACCTCTGCTCTCTGTAACAGTTCTTCAGCACCTCAGTCTCCAACCTCTTCTCTCTGTAACAATCCATCTTCACATCAGTCTCCAACCGCTGCTCTCAGCAATGGTCCTACTGCACCTAACTCTCCAAACTCCATTCTCTGCAACAGTTTTTCCGCACTCCAGTCTCAAATCTGCATTCTGCAACAGTCCTTCTGGACCCCAGTCTCCAAACTCTGCTCTCTGTAACAATCCTTCTGCACCTCAGTCTCAAACCTCTGCTCTCTGCAACGGTCCTCCTGCACCCCTGTCTCCAAACTCTGTTGTCTCCAACAGTCCTTCTTCACCTCAGTCTTCTGCACCACAATCTCCAACCCCTACTCTCTGCAAAAGTCCTTCTGCACCCCAGTCTCCAACCTACTCTCTACAACAGTCCTTCTGCACCCCAGTCTCCAACATCAGATCTCTGCAACAGTCCTCCTCCACCCCAGTCTCCAATCTCTGCTCTCTGAAACAGTTCCTCTGTACTGCAATTTCCAAACTCTTCTCTTAGTAACTGTCTTCTGAACCCCAGTCTCCAAACACTGTTTTTTCTATCAGTCCTTCTGCACTCAAGTCTCAAACCTCTGCTCTCTGTAACAGGCCATCTGCACCTCAGTTTCCGAATTCTGCTCTCTGCAAAGGTCCTTTGGCACCCCAATACCCAACCTCTGCTCGCTGCAACAGTCCTTTTACACCCAAGTCTCAAACCTCTGCACTCCGCAACAGTCCTTCTGCACCTCAGTCTCCAACATCTGCTCTCTGCAATGGTCTTTTTGCACCTCAGTATTCAACATCTATCTCTGTAACAGTCCTTCTGCACCTTAGTCTCCATCCTCTGCTCTCTGTAAAAGGCCTTCTGAACACAAGTCTCTGAACTCTGCTCTCTTTAACAGTCCTTCTGCACCCCAATCTCCAACGTCTGCTCACTGGAGCAGTCCTTCTGCACCTCAGTCTCCAAACTCTGCTCTCTGTAACAGTTTTTCTGCACCTTAGTCTTTAACAACTGCTCTCTGAAACAGTCTTTCTGCACCCCAGTCTCCAACCTCTGCTTTCTAGAACAATCCTTATATACCCCAGTCTCCATAATCTACTCTCTGCAACAATTCTTCTGCACCCCAGTCTCCAAATTTTCCTCTCTGTAACATCCTGGTGCACCCCAGTTTCAAACTCTGCTCTCTGTAACATTCCTTCTGCACCACAGTCTCCAAATTTGCTCTCTGCAATGGACCCTCTGCACTCTCTAACATTTTTCTCTACAACAGTTCTTCTGTACCGCAGTCTTAAACCTCTGTTCTCTGTAAGCGTCCTTCTGCACCCCAGTCTCCAACCTCTGATTTCTGTATCAGTCCTTCTGCATCACAGTCTCCAAACTCTGCTGTCTGTAACTGTCCTTCTGCACCTCACTCTGCTACATCTGCTCTCTGCAACAGTCCTTCTGCACCCCAGTCTTCAACCTCTGCTCTCTGCAAAAGTCCTTCCTCACACCCAGTCTTTAAAATCTGCTCTCTGCAACAGTAATTTTCCACCGAAGTCACCAACCTCTGCTCTATGTAACAGTACTTCTGTACTTCAGTCTCTAACCTCTGCTCTCTGCAACAGTCTTTCCTCACCCCAGTCTTTAAAATCTGCTCTCTGCAACAATACTTTTCCATCAAAGTCACCAACCTCTGCTCTATGTAACAGTACTTCTGTACTGCAGTCTCTAACCTCTGCTCTCTGTAATGGTAATTCTGCACCCCAGTCTCCAAACTATTCTTTCTGTATCAGTCCTTCTGCACCCTGGTCTCAAACCTCTGCTCTCTGTAACAGTCCTTCTGCACCTCAGACACCAACCTGTTCTCTCTGCAACAGTACTTCTGTGCCCCAATCTCCAACCTCTGTTCTCTACAACACTTATTCTTCACCCCAGTCTCCAACCTCTGCTCTCTGTAACAGTCCTTCTGTACCGCAGTCTCCAACCTCTGTTCTCTCTAAGGGTCCTTCTGAAGCCCAGTCTCCAACCTCTGCTTTCTGTATCAATCCTTCTGCCCCACATTCTCCAAACTCTGCTTTCTGTAACAGTCCTTCTATACCTCAGTCTGCAACCTCTTCTTTCTGCAATAGTATTTCTTCACCCCAGTCTGCAATCTCTGCTCTCTGCAACGTTCCTTCTGCACCCCAGTCTCCATCATCTGCTCTCTGCAACAGTCTTTCTCCACCTCAGTCTCCAACCTCTGCTCTCTGCAACAGTCCTTCTGCACCCAGGTCACAAACGTCTGCTTTATGTATCAGTCCTTCTGCACCCCAGTCTCCAAAGTCTGCTCTCTGTAACAGTCCTTCTGCACCTCAGTCTCTAAACTCTACTCTCTGCAACAGTTCTTCTAAACCCCAGTTTCCAACCTCTGCTCCCGGCAACAGTCCTTCTGGACGCCATTCTCCAACTTCTACTCTCTGCAACAGTCCTTGTACATCCCAGTCTTTCACATCTGCTCTCTGTAACAGTCCTTCTGCACCTCAGTCTGAAAACTCTGCTCTCTGCAACGATCCTTCTGCACCTCAGTCTCCAACTTCTGCTCTCTGCAACAGTCCTTCTGCACCCCAGTCTCCAACCTCTGTTCTAAGCAAAAGTCTTTGTTCACCTCAGGCTTTAATCTCTGCTCTCTGTAACAGTCGTTATGTAGTGCAGTCTCCAACCTCTGCTGTCTGTAATGGTCCTTCTGCACCCGAGACTCCAAACTCTACTTTGATATCAGTTATTATGCACCCAAGTCTCCAACCTCTGCTCTCTTTAACAGTCCTTCTTCACCTCAGTCTCCAACCTCTGCTTTCTGCAACAGTAATTCTGCACCTCAGTCTTCATCCTCTTCTCTCTGCAACAGTCCTTCTACACCCGAGTCTCCAAACTCTGCTCTCTTCAACGATCCTTCTCTACCCCAGTCTTCAACCTCTACTCTCTGCTACAGTCCTTCTTCACCCCAGTCTCAAAACAGTGCTCTCTGCAACTGTCCTGATGCACACCAGTCTCCAACCTCTGCTCTCTGTACCGATCCTTCTGCACCTCATTCTTCAACCTCTGCTCTCTGTATCGATCCTTCTTCACCACAGTCTCCAAACTCTGCTCTCTGCAACACTCCTTCTGCACCCCAGTCTCCAAGCTCTGCTCTCTGTAACTGTTCTTCTGCAAATCAGTGTCCAAACTCTGCTCTCTTTAAAAATTCATCTTCACGTACGTCTCCAAACTCTTTTTCTGTGAGAGACCTTCTACACGCCAATCTCCAATCTCTGCTCTCTGTAACAGTTCTTCTCAACCCCAATCTCCAAACACTGCACTCTGTAAAACTCCTTCTGCACCCCAGTCTCCATACTCTGCTCTCTGTAAGAATCCTTTTGCACCCCAGTCTCTAACCTCTCCTCTCTAAAAGTCCTACTCCACCTCAGTCTCGAAGTTCTGCAATCTGTAAAGGTCCTTTTGCATTTCAGTCTCCAACCTCTGCTCTCTGTAACAGTCCTTCTAAACCCCAGTTTTCAACATCCATTCTCTGCAACCATTTTTCTTCTCCCCAGGTTCCAATGCTGCTCTCTGCAATGGTTTTTCTGCACACCAGTTTCCAACCTCTGCTCTTTGTAACGGTTTTTCTGCACCTCAGTCTCCAAACTCTGCTTTCTGCAACAGTCCTTCTGCACCCCAATCTCCAAACTCTGCTCCAGGTAACAGTTCTACTGTACCCCAATATTCAAACTCGTCTCTCTGTAACACTCCTTCTTCTCCCCAGTCTCCACACTCTGATCTCTGTAACAATCCTTCTGGACCTCAGTCTCCAACCTCTGCTCTCTACTACAGTCCTTCTGCTCCTAAGTCTCCAACCTCTATGCTCTACAAAAGTCCTTCTGCACCTCCGTCTCCAAACTCTGTTCTCTGTAAGATCCTTCTGAAACCCATTCGTCAAACTCTGCTCTGTGTAACAGTCCTTCTAAACCCCAGTCTCCAAACTCTGCTCTCTGTAACAGGCCTTCTGCAACCCAGTCTTCAACCTCTGGTCTCCGTAACAGGCCTTCTGCACCCCAGTCCCCAACCTGTGCTCTCTGCAACGATTTTTCTGCACCCCAGTCTCCAAACTCTGCTCTCTGTAACAGTCCTCCTGCACCCCATGATCTAATATCTGCTCTCTACTACAGTCTTTCTGCACATCAGTCTGAAAACTCTGCACTCTGAAACAATCCTTCTGGACCCCAGTTTCCAACCTTTTCTCTCTGAAACAGCCTTTCTTAAACTCAGTCTCCAAAATGCTCTCTGTAAAATCCTTCTGCAAACCTGTCTCGAGACTGTGCTATCTGTAACAGTGCTTCTGCACCCCAGTCTCCAAACTCTGCTCTCTGTAACAGTCCTTCTGTACCGCAGTCTCCAACATCTGCTCTCTATAACGGTCCTTTTGTACCCCTGTCTCCAACGTCTGCTTTCTGTATCAGTTCTTCTGCACCCCATTCTCCAAACTCTGCTCTCTGTAACAGTTCTTCACAATTCAGTCTCCAACTTCTGCTCTCTGCAACGGTCCTTCTTCACCCCAGTCTCGAACTTCTGCTCTCTGCAACATTTCTTTTGCACCCAAGTCTCCATCTGTGCTCTCTGTAACTGTCCTTCGGCACCCCAGTCTCCAAACACTTTTTTCTGCATTACTTCTTTTGCTCCCCAGTCTCCAAACTCAGCTCTCTCTAACAGTCCTTGTGTACCGCTGTCTCCAAACTCTGCTTGGTTTAACGGTCCTTCTGCACCCCAGTCTCCACACTCTGCTTTCTGTATCAGTTCTTCTGCACCCCAGTCCCCAACCTCTGCTCTCTGTAACAGTCTTTCTGCACCTCAGTTACCAACCTCTGCTCTCTGCAAAAGTTTTTCTGCACCCCAGTCTCAAACCTCTGCTCTCTGCAAAAGTCCTTCTACACCCCAGTCTCAAACCTCTACTATCTGCAACGAACTTTCTGCACCCCAGTCTCCAATGTCTGCTCTATGCAACAGATATTCTGCCCCCCAGTCTCCAAACTCTCCTCTCTGTAAAAGTACTTCTGTACCGCAGTCTCCAAAATCTGCTCTCTTCAACAGTCCTTATGCACCCCAGTCTCCAACCTCTGCTCTCTGCAACATTTCTTCTTAACCCCTGTCTTCAACCTGTGCTCTCTGTAACTGTCCTTCTGCACCCCAGTCTTCAAACTCTGGAATCTGTAGCGATCCTTCTGCACCTCAGTGTCCAACCTAGGCTCTCCGCAACGATCCTTCGGCACCTTAGTCTCAAACCTCTGTTCTCTGCAATGATCCTTCTACACACCTGTCTCCAAGCTCTGCTCTCTGTAACAGTCCCTCTGAATATCAGTGTCAAAACTCTGCTCTCTTTAAAAGTCCTTCTGCATCTCAGTCTCCAACCTCTGCTCTCTTTAACAGTTCTTCTGGACACCAATAAACAAACTCTGCTCTCTGTAACACTCCTTCTGCAAACCAGTACCCATCCTCTTCTCTCTGTAACAATCTTTCTGCACCCCAGTTTCCATCCTCTGCTCTCTGTAAGAATCCTTCTGAACCCCAGTCTCCAACCGCTCCTCTCAGTAACAGTCCTTCTACACATCAGTCTCCAATATCTGCTCTCTGAAACGATCCTTCAGCACCTCGTCTCCAACCGCTGCTCTCTGTAACAGGTCTTCTGAACCCCATTCTCCAACATATGCTCTCTGGATCAGTCCTTCTGCACACCACTATCCTACCTCTGCTCTCTGTAACAATCTTTCTGCACCTGAGTCTCCAAACTCTGCTCTCTGAAACGGTTTGTCTGCTCCCCAGTCTCCAAACACTGTTCTCTCCATCAGTCCTTCTGGACCCCAGTATCAACCTCTGCTCTCTGTAACAGTCCTTCTTTAACACAGTCTCAAAATTCTGCTCTCTGTAACGGTCCTTCTGCACCCCAGTCTCCAAAGTCAGCTTTCTGTATCAGTTCTTCTGCACCCCAGTCTCGAACCTCTGCTCTCAGAAACAGTCCTTCTGCACCCCAGTCACCAACTTCTGCTCTCTGCAACATTTCTTCTGCACCCCAGTCTCCATCTGTGCTCTCTGTAACTTTCCTTCTGCACCCCAGTCTTCAACCTCTGCTCTCTTTAACGATCATTCTGCACCACAGTCTGAAACCTCTGCTCTCTGCAATGATCATTCTGCCCCTCAGTCTCCAACCACTGCTCTCTGCATGATCCTCTTGTACCCCAGTCTCCAGCCTCTGCTCTCTGTAAGAGTTCTTCTGCACTTCAGTCTCCATCCTCTGCTCTCTGTAACAATCCTTCTGCACCTCAGTCTCCAACCTCTGCTCTCTGTAACAGGTCTTCTGCACCCCATTCTCCAAACTCTGCTCTCTGTAACAGACCTAATACACCCCAGTCTCCAACCTCTTCTCCTTGCAATGAACCATCTGCACCTCAGACTCCAACCACTGCTCCCTGCAACAGTCCTTCTGCACCCCAGTCTTTAAACTCCGCTCTCTGCAAAAGTCCTTCTGCACCCCAGTCTCCAACCTCTGCTCTCTGTAATATCCTTTTTCACCACGGTCTCCAAACTTTGCTCTCTATAACAGTCTTTCTGCACCCATGTCTCCAACCTCTGCTCTCTGTCACGGTCATTCTGCACCCCATTATCAAAACTCTGTTTTCTGAAACAGTCCTTCTGCACCCCAGGCTCCAAACTCTGCTCTCTATAACAGTTCTTCTGTACCGAAGTCTCCAAACTATAATGTCTGTAACAGTCATTCTGCACCCCAGTCTCCAAACTCTACTTTCAATATCAGTTATTCTGCACCCCAATCTCCAACCTCTGCTCTCTGTAAAAGTCCTTCTGCACCTCAGTCTCCAAACTCTGCTCTCTGTAACAGTTCTACTGCACCCCAGTCTCCAACATCTTCTCTCTGCAAAAGTCCTTATAAACCCCAGTCTCCAACCTCTTCTCTCTGGAAGGATCCATCTGCATCACAGTCTCCAACATCTGCTCTCTGCAACAGTCCTTCTGAACCGCAGTCTCCAACCTCTGCTCTCTGCTACAGTCTTTCTGCACCCCAGTCTCCAACCTCTGCTCTCTGCAACATTTCTTCTGCACCCCAGTCTTCCACCTGTGCTCTCTGTATCTGTCCTGCTTCACCCCAGTCTCCAATCTCTGCTCTCTGTAGCGATCCTTCTGCACCTCAGTCTTCAACCTCCGATCTCTGCAAGGATCCTTTTTCAAAACAGTCTCTAATCTGCTCTCTGAAACAGTCCTTCTGCACCCCAGTCTCCAAGCTCTGCTCTCTGTAACAGTTCTTCTGTACCCCAGTCTCCAATTTCTGCTCTCTGTAAAAGGCCTTCTGCACCCCAGACTTCAACTTCTGCTCTCTGTAACAGCCTTTCTGCACCCCACTCTTTAACCAGTGCTCTCTCTAACGATTCTTCTGCATCGCAGTCTCTAAACTCTGCTCTCTGTAACAGTCCTCGGCACCACAGAATCCAACATCTGCTCTCTGCTACATTCCTTCGGCACCTCAGTCTGAAAACTCTGCTCTATGCAATAATTTCTCTGAAACCCAGTTTTTAACCTCTGCTCTCTGTAACAAACCTTATGAACCTCAGTCTCCAAAATTCTCTCTGTAAGATTTTTCTGAAACCCAGTCTCGAAACATTACTATCTGTAACAGTTCTGCTGGACACCAATCTCCAAACTCTGCTCTCTGAAAGAATTCTTCTGCACCCCAGTCTCCAACCTATCCTCTCTGTAACAATCTTTCTCCACCTCAGTCTTCAACCTCTGCTCAATGTAATGATGCTTCAGCACCCCAGTCTCCAACTTCTGCCCTCTGTAACAGTCCTTCTGCACCCCAGGCTCCAACATCTGCTCTCTGAAACAGTCCTTCTGACCCTCAGAGTCCAAACTCTGCTCTCTGTATCAGTCCTTCTAAGCCTCAGTCTGAAACCTCTGATCTCTGCAACGATCCTTCTGCACCCCAGTCTCCAAACTGTGCTATCTGTAACAATCCTTCTTCACAGAAGTCTCCAACCTCTTCTCTCTTACAGGTCTTCTGCACCCAAGTCTCCAAACTCTTCTCTCTGTAACAGTCCTTCTGCACTTCAGTCTCCAACATCTGCTCTCTGCAACAGTCCTTCTGCACCAAATGTCCAACCTCTGCCTCTGTAACCCAGTATCCAAACTCTGCTCTCTGCAACAGTCCTTCTGCACCCCAATCTCCAACTGTGCTCTCCGCAACAGTCCTTCTACACTCCAGTGTCCAGTCTCTGCTCTCTGCAACAGTCCCTCTGCAACCCAGTCTCCAACCTCTGCTCTCTGTAACAATCTTTCTGCACCTCAGTTTTCAACCTCTGCTCTCTGCAACGGTCCTTCTGTACCTCAGTCTCCAAAAAATACTCTCTGTAAATGTACTTCTGAACCCCTTTTCCAAACTCTGCTCTCCGTAATAGGCCTTCTGCACCCCAGTCTCCAACCTCTGTTCTTTATAAAAATCTTTCTGCACCCAAGTCTCAAAATTTTGCTCTCTACAATGATCCTTCTGCACCCCAGTCTCCAAACTCTGCTCTTTGCCACAGTCCTACTGCACCCCAGTCTCCAACATGTGCTCTCTGCAAAAGTCCTTCTGCACCTCAGTTTGAAAACTCTTTTCTCTACAACGATCTTTCTGCACCCCAGTCTCCAACCTCTGCTCTCTGTAACAGTTCTGCTGCACATCGGTCTTCAACTCTGCTCTCTGTGAGATCCATGTCCAACCTTGTCTAAAAACTCTGCTCTCTGTAAAAGTTCTACTTCACCCCAGTCTCCAACCTCTGCACTCTGCAAAGATCCTTCCGCACCTCAGTCTTGAAACTCTACTCTCTGCAACAGTCCTTCTGCACCCCAGTCTCAAAACTCTGTGGTCTGCAACGATCTTTCTGTACAACAGTTTCCAACGTCTGCTCTCTGCAACAGTCTTCCTGCACCCCAATCTCCAACCTCTGCTCTTTGCAACGATCCCTGGGCACCCCAGTCTAAAAATTTTGCTCTGTAACAGTTTCCTTCAAGACAATAACTCTCAAATCTACACCTGCAGTTCTAGGCTGTCTGTGAAGGGCATTTCCACGTGATTATCCCACAGATAACTCACATTCAACATTACTCAAATCAAATCCACTAAAGCCTCCTCTACATCTGCTATTTCTCACATATTCCTGTTTTCCTGAGTGATCCCACCAGCTAGACAGCCTGCCCAAACTGATTTGTTGTCTTTACCGTGTCCTCTCTACTAGGACTTTAAAGTTCTCCATATCCTTCTCCATGAGGGCTTCAGAGATTTTCTCCCACCTTTAATACAGCACGTCTTCAGATACAGACCACTTTATTTTGATCTTGTTTTAGCACTCAGGTCACTCTTTTGAACTAAACAGGTGTGTCTAAAACCTGGGGAACCAGGTTTCACAGTTATCGACCCCTGCTCCTTGGACTCACATGCACAATTCCATGAGTGGGTCTATCTGCGTGTTCTAGACCTAGAGATCTGATGATTTTCTAAAACCCAGTCTATCTCCCTCCAGATGTCCCTGTTTTAAGTCTGCACTCACCTGAAAAAGATTTATGGTCCCCTATTGTTGATACTCTGCAAATCATTGATGTTCATGCTCATACCCAAGCCTGGCTTCCAGAGACACACCTGGGCTCTCTGGTGGCCCATGGCATGGTTGGGGGTGGAACGTTTTCCGAGGTTTCTATTGCCAAGTATCTTGCTTAGAAATCAGGCCTGACACAGCTTCACAGAGCCTAGTCCCGGCACCATAGGCTGATACCCTGCCACCTCCCCTGAAGTAGCAGGCTTCTCAGAATGACCCAGGGCTTGGCAGCATCCACTGGTACTATCCAACCAGCCCCTTAAAGCCTAGCTGTAGTCTCCATAGAAACAGGGTACATCTCTATGGAAATGGGCTCCCTCCTCCCGCCCCAGTGTGATGCAGCTCTCAGAGAAGCTCAATAGTGAGGGTCTTTCCATTTATAACAGTTAGGAAAACCAAGTGTTCTGAGCTTGCTGAGCCTTAGATGGCAGATTTCTGCAATATTCTTTGAGATTTCTGTCATCAATGTTGCCTGAGATAACAGCTTGCCATCCCCCTAACTATTAGAAAGTGTTCTCAGTCAAGACCAATCCAACAATCAAACACACACACACACACACACACACACACACACACACGCACACGCACACGCCCATCCATCATGGTGAGCAAGGCTTTGTATCTGTGATACAGACCGAATGCACCCACCAATCACATTCACTGCTTCAAACAGATCGTGATCAGGAAACAACTGATGTCACTTGTAAAATGTGATATGTCCTGGACTATCACTGTGGTAAAAAAAAAAGGAGAGAAATACGAAAAATGGGAGAAAATACTTAACCTCTTAGAGACCTAAAAAAAATATTTAGATGTGGTTCCAACCTATCCTGAGTTAAAAATCATCTTGAAAAAATGCTTTCACTTCTATTTATCAATTTACTTACTTACTTACTTACTTACTTACTGCAGTACTTGGTATTGAACCCAGTGGCTCTCTACCATGAAGCTATATCCCCAGCCCTTTCAATTATTTGGGGCAGAGGGCCTTGCAGAATTTCAAATTTATGATCCTCCTGCCTTAGTCTCCCAAGTACCTGGGATTACAGGCAGGTACCACTCTTCCCCATTAATTACTTATTTTTAAAATAAGGCTATTTTTAAAAATTGAACTATAATTTGTATTAAAAATACACAGATCTAAAGTGTACAGGTTTATAATATTTGACATATATATGAACTACCAAAAATCAGGATATAAAACATTTCCATCACTTTAGAAAATTCCTTCATGCTTCAACTGATATCACCCCTGAGCTCCAAAAAAAAAAAGACCACCATTATTACTTGATCATTATAGCTGTTTTGCTAATTTTTTAACTTTATTGAAAGGAAACATACAGTATATATTTTGTATCTGGCTTCTTTCACACAGAAAATTTTTTTTAGATTTATCAATGTTATTAATGTTTCAGTGTTTGTGTTTCTAAAGTAACTGAATTATTCCACTGCATGATAAACTGTGATTTGCATAATATTTGTTTGAGTTATTATGAATTTTTACACAAGAATTTTTGTGAACTGTGCATTAGTTTCCTTCTAAATATGCTAGGAATGGGATTGTTTTGAATAGAATAACTACATATTTAACTAAATTAGAAATTACTAAATATTTTTGAAAAGTAAGTGTATAGACTTCAAATTTCACCTTGAGTATCTATCGAAATAGCGAGAAAGTATGTTGTTTTTATCATTATAATAACCAAAAAGAGCAGAAGAAAATGCAAATTAATGACTTTCCTTGACTTTATTAGGGATGAAGATTATAAGGCAAACAACTAACCGAAGTCTGGAGAGAGATAAGCAACCAAAATAATCCAGGCATTTTTTTAACTATGGGAAAACCCACTAGATAAATAGGAGTTTATTTATAAAAAAAAAACTCAAATAAAAAATAGTTAATGGATTGCTAAAGACTAAGTATAGACTGGTTTAAGAGCATAAAGACCCAGAGGGCTATAGACATAAGATGTTTGTATTTTTTTTATTTCTCCATGGATTCCACCAAATGCTCCCAGGAAGATAGGGAAGTGTTCTGAGAAAGTGTCTTTAACGATACGATATCATTTCTTGGATAGGTGGAGGAACAAGGAATAGCAAGAGCAGCCAAAACTCCTCCCAGGCTGATTTCCTGATTTTTTGCATAGAACAAAAGCTGTAATCTTCAGGGGCAAGAGTAACAGAAACTGTTACATTAGGACACTCAATGGAAAACCTTTGCAGCTATGGAAAGGAACAGGCCGAAATGTCTAACGTCGGTAGGAATAAGAACTAGGCTCAGCCATATTGCTAGAAAGTGGCTCACTGTGAAGGCCATATTTCTGTGACTGAGTTTACAGTACCTAAGGCAGGGCTTCCTGGAAACATCAGAAATCCCTTCTCTGTTTCCCACTAGTCCACGAATATGCATTGACTGAAAATAACAGTGGAATACAGCTGAGAATTCTTCAAGAAACAGATTATCTCTGGAGAACAGCGAAAGTAGAATACACAAAAGCAAGCAGGGAACAATATTAACAAAATGAACGCAGCCATATAGAATAAGGATAACATTACAGGATAACATTAAGGATAACATTAAGGATAACATTACCTTCGCCAACTGTGGGACCCCAGAGATCCAGGCCCACTGATTCGTGCGGCCTGCCCTGGGGCTACAGAAGGCGTGGTGCCCCAGGGAAGCGATTAATTAGCAAGCAGGGAGAGGCTCGGCTGCGATCAGGTTGAATCCCACCAGCCAAACCCACACTGACCCCCGGGCTGAGTACAGGAGTTTAGACAGGGAAGGAAGCGGTACAGTCCCATACCCCACAGTGGACACTCCACCAAGGCAATCAGCAGTCAGCATCTTGAACAGTTGAAATATCCACCGCCATTCTCCGACAGATCTCAACAACAAAACAGGTGTGTGGCACTCAGCCCATCCCCCATACATTGGGAACTCGCATAAATTCTCTCCTAGGCTTGCCGGGGGAGGGAGAATCAGAGTGAGCCTGCATAAAGACTAGGGGGGAACTAGAGGCACCTGACCTGCAACTCCCCCTACCCATCTGCAGCCAAAAGGAAACCTGTCTAGCTAGAGCTGGGGGAGGGGCAAGCAGGAAAAATCCAAAGGACAGAGTGCCTGGGATCCCAATTGCCAACTGTGGGACAACAGAGATCCAGGCCCACTGATTCGTGCGGCCTGCCCTGCGGCTACAGAAGGCTAGCAGGAGAAACCAGGAGGCTAGAGGCAAGGCCCTCGAGACTGGGCAGCTGGAAATTGTAGGCCCGCCGGCGACAGTTCACTCACTGCCCGCATAGCTGGGTGGTAGGAGAACACCCGGCCGCAGGTGACCGATCACCCGCCCGCGGCCTGTGATACTGGGCGGCTGGAGACCGCCTGCCTGCCGCGACTGGGAGCTGAAATCAAACAGAGACAGTCCAGTCACACCACCTTATCAGGACACCCTGGCAAGGAACTGGGGCCAGTCATAGCAAAGTAGTGTCGTCACTGGAGCTCGGACGTCGGATCTTCCTTCACAGTGGAATCCACGTCAGCAGGCATAGTTTAACAACACTAAGGAGAGGCATCAGAGTAATACAGAACCAAAACAAATCTATAGAAGAAAGCAGAAACACGACAATCAAATAGAGCTGGAAAGCAACGGGGACAACATGAGAAAACAAGGGAAAAAAGGAGTACAAACAATGCAAGACAACTTAATTCTACAAGAGGACATAGAAACATCAGAAGCAGAGATAGGTAAAGAACTCAAGGCATACCTAACTCAAATGGAAAGGAATATTAGAGAAGACATGAGACAGCAAGTCCAAGCAATAAAAATATATTTTGAAAATGAATTAAACAATCAAATTCAAATGGCAAAGAACGAGCTCTACCAGGAGATAGAGATCTTAAAAAAGAATCAAACTATAATCCTAGAATTGCAGGAAACTATAAACCAAATTAAAAACTCAAACGAGAATATTACAAATAGACTTGATCAAGTAGAAGTCAGAACATCAGATAATGAAGACAAGGTTTATCAACTTGAAAAGAGTATAGTCAACACAGAAAAGATGCTTAAATCCCATGAGCAATCTATTCAAGAGATATGGGATGTCATTAAAAAACCAAATTTGAGAGTCATCGGGATAGAAGAAGGCACAGAGATTCAAACCAAAGGAATGGACAGCATATTAAATGAAATAATTGTAGAAAACTGCCCAGAGATGAAAGATGAAATGGATTGCCAAATCCTGGAAGCCTACAGGACCCCAAACATTCAAACTATAATAAACCAACTCCAAGACACATAATTATGAAGATAGCCAACATACAGGACAAGGAGAGAATATTAAAAGCTACCAGAGAAAAGAGACAGATTACATTCAGGGGTAAACCAATTAGGTTAACGTCTGATTTCTCAGCACAGACTTTGAAAGCGAGAAGATCCTGGAACAATGTATTTCAAACGCTGAATAATAATGGATTTCAACCAAGAATACTGTATCCAGCAAAATTTAGCTTCAGATTTGACAACGAAATTAAAATCTTTCACGATAAACAAAAGCTAAAAGAATTTGCAGCAAGAAAACCAGCACTGCAAAGCATTCTGAGCAATATACTACAAGAAGAGGAATTGAAAAATAGTGCCCAAAACTAACAACAAGAGGTATCTCAGTAAAGGAGGAGGAAAATAACCAAAATTAAAACTAGCCAAACTAAAATAAATAAATAAAGAAGCATGACTGGAAGTACAAATCATATCTCAATTGTAACTTTAAATGTTAATGGCCTAAACTCACCAATCAAGAGACATAGGCTAGCAACCTGGATCAAAAAAACAAATCCAACAATATGCTGCCTTCAGGAGACTCATAGGATAGGAAAAGACATACACAGGCTGAAGGTAAAAGGTTGGGAAAAATCATACCACTCACATGGCCCTCGGAAGCAAGCAGGAGTTGCCATACTCATATCAAATAAAATCAACTTCAAACCTAAGTTAATTAAGAAGGATAAAGAAGGACACTATATACTGTTAAAAGGGACCATCCACCAACAAGACATAAAAATTATCAATTTGTATGCACCAAACAATGGAGCTGCAATCTACATAAAACAAACACTCCTCAAGTTCAAGAGTCAAATAGACCATAACACAAAAATTACGGGTGACTTCAACACACCGCTCTCGCCATTAGACAGATCCTCTAGACAAAAACTGTATAAAGAAACTATAGAACTCAACAGCACAATCAATAACCTAGACCTAACTGACATATATAGAATATACCAACCATCATCAAGTGGATACACGTTCTTCTCAGCAGCACATGGATCCTACTCAAAAATAGACCATATATTATGCCATAAGGCAAATCTTAGTAAATATAAAAGTGTGGAGATAATACCATGCACCATATCTGACCATAATGGAATGAAATTGGAAATCAATGATAAAAAAAAGGAAGGAAAAATCCTGCACCACATGGAAAATGAACAATATGTTATTGAATGATCAATGGGTTACAGAAGACATAAAGGAAGAGATAAAAAAATTCTTAGAGTCAAATGATAATACAGACACAACATACCGGAATCTATGGGACACAATGAAAGCAGTTTTAAGAGGGAAATTCATATCCTGGAGTTCTTTCATCAAAAAAAAAAAAAAAAAAACAAAAAACAAACCAACAAATAAATGAACTCACACTACACCTCAAAAACCTAGAAAAGGAAGAATAAAACAACAGCAATTGTAGTAGAAGACAAGAAAGAATTAAAATTAGAGCAGAAATAAACGAAATTGAAACAAAAAAAAACATTGAAAAAATTGATAAAACTAAAAGTTGATTCTTTGAATAAATAAATAAGATAGACAAGCCCTTAACTATGCTAACAAAAAGAAGAAAAGAGAGAACTCAAATTACTAATATACGGGATGAAAAAGGCAATATCACAACAGACACTACAGAAATACACAACATAATTAGAAAGTATTTTGAAACCCTATATTCTAATAAAATAGAAGATAGCGAAGATATCGATAAATTTCTTAAGGCATATGATTTGCCCAGATTGAGACAGGAAGACACACACAATTTAAACAGACCAATAACAAAGGAAAAAATAGAAGAAGCCATCAAAAGACTACCAACCAAGAAAAGCCCTGGACCTGATGGGTATACAGCGGAGTTCTACAAAACCTTCAAAGAAGAACTAATACCAATACTTTTCAAACTATTTCAAGAAATAGAAAAAGAAGGAGCTCTTCCAAATTCATTCTATGAGGCCAACATCACCCTGATCCCAAAACCAGACAAAGACACTTCAAAGAAAGAAAACTACAGACCAATATCTCTAATGAACTTGGATGCAAAAATTCTCAATAAAATTCTGGCGAATCGAATACAAAAACATATCAGAAAACTTGTGCACCATGATCAAGTAGGATTCATCCCTGGGATGCAAGGCTGGTTCAATATACGGAAATCAATACATGCTATTCACCACATCAATAGGCTTAAAGACAAGAACCATATGATCATCTCGATAGATGCAGAAAAAGCATTTGACAAAATACAACATCCCTTTATGTTCAAAACATTAGAAAAACTAGGGATATCAGGAACTTACCTCAACATTGTAAAAGCTATATATGCTAAACCTCAGGCTAGCATCATCCTAAACGGAGAAAAACTGAAGGCATTCCCTCTAAAATCTGGAACAAGACAGGGATGTCCTCTATCACCACTTCTATTCAATTTAGTTCTCGAAGTACTAGCCAGAGCAATTAGACAGACAAAAGAAATTAAAGGCATAAAAATAGGAAAAGAAGAAATTAAATTATCGCTATTTGCAGATGACATGATAATTTACTTAACAGACCCAAAAGGATCTACAAAGAAGCTGCTAGAGTTAATAAATGAATTCAGCAAAGTGGCAGGATATAAAATCAACACGCACAAATCAAAGGCATTCCTGTATATCAGCAACAAAACCTCTGAAATGGAAATAAGGAAAACCACTCCATTCACAATATCCTCAAAGAAAATAAGATACTTGGGAATCAACCTAACAAAAGAGGTGAAAGATTTATACAATGAAAACTACAGAACCCTAAAGAGAGAGATAGAAGAAGATCTCAGAAGATGGAAAAATGTACCCTGTTCATGGATAGGCAGAACTAACATCATCAAAATGGCGATATTACCCAAAGTTCTCTACAGGTTTAATGCGATGCCAATCAGAATCCCAAAGACATTTCTTGTAGAAATAGATAAAGCAATCATGAAATTCATATGGAAAAACAAAAGACCCAGAATAGCAAAAGCAATTCTAAGCAGGAAGTGTGAATCTGGAGGTATAGCGATACCAGAGCTCAAACTGTACTACAAAGCAATAGTAACAAAAACAGCATGGTACTGGTACCAAAACAGGCAGGTGGACCAATGGTACAGAATAGAGGACACAGAGACTAATCCACAAAGTTACAACTATCTTATATTTGATAAAGGGGCTAAAAACATGCAATGGAGGAAGGATAGCATCTTCAACAAATGGTGTTGGGAAAATTGGAAATCCATATGCAACAAAATGAAATTGAAACCCTTTCTCTCGCCAGCCA